>NW_007735737.1:71401-74035 GCF_000696425.1 Galeopterus variegatus | reverse complement strand
ACTATAGCTATATAGTGTATTTTGATTTGAAGTCAGGTAGTGTGATGCTTCCAACTCTGTTGTTCTTGTATAAGATTGCTTTGGCTACATGGGGTCTTTGTGACTCCACACAAATTTTAAGATCATTTTTTCTATTTCTGTGAAGAATATCATTGGTATTTTGATAGGGGTTTTATTGAATGTGTAGATTGCTTTAGGTAATATGGAAATTTTGAAGGTATTAATTCTTCCATCCCATGAACAGGAGATATCTTTCCATTTGTTTGTGTCTTATTCAATTTCTTTCACCAATGTATTACAGTTTTTGTTGAACAGGTCTTTCACCTCCTTGGTTAAATTTATTCCTAAGTATTTTATATTTTGGTAGCCATTGTGGATGGAATTGCTTTCTTGATTTCTTCTTCAGATAATCAGAATATAGGAAGGTTACTGAATTTTGTGTGTTGAGTGTGTATCCTGCTACTTTACTGAATTCATTTACTAGTTCTAGTAATTTTTTGGTGGAGTCTTTTGGATTTTCCCTGTACTTGACCAAGTCATCTGCAAACAGGGATAGTTTGATTCCCCCTTTCCAATTTGGACGCCCCTTCTTACTTTCAAGAAGAGCCTTTTTTTGGTTTATTGCTCTGCTTTCACCATCTTGAAGTTCTAAATTTTTGAAAAAGGTGCCTCATATTTCCATTTTGCACTGGGTCCCACAAATTATGTCATCAGTCCTAAGTATTGCATAGGAACTCCTATAGCCCTGCATTCTGCTCATAACCTGTTGGTTTTTGCAAGGGTAGCTGAGAAATGCAGTTCTTTATGAACTATTTGCTGGTGAACACATGCTGTGTTTTCTGCTACATGAACTTCCCTAAGCAATAACACAAATTCCATGAAAAGGTACCATGCTTAGAGTATGATAAAGCAACATTCGGTTCATACTTTATTCAGCCCTGCATGCTGAGTGATTCCCATTAGTCCAGCGGGTACTAGATCATACGGAAGAACACAGAAAAGTGTGACATGCCTGCCTTCTAGAAGGTTACATTCTAGAGGAGCACTTTTCATGCTTGACGGTGCATACAAATTTTCTGAGTAAAATGCAGATTTTAACATTACAGATCTTAGGAGCCTGAGATTCTGCATTTTTATTATTATTTTTAATTGACAAGTGAAAATTTGCACATTTGTGATATATAATGTGATGTTTCAATATATGTATACATTGTAGGAGAATTAAATCAAGATAATGAACATATTCATCACCTCACGTACTTATCTTTTTTTTTTTTTTTTTTTTTTTGATGAGAACATGTAAAATGTACTCAGTAATTTTCAGGCATACAGTACATCATTATTAACTATAGTCACTATGTTGTACAATAGATCTCCAAAACTTATTCTTCTTCTCGAACTGAAACTTTTTACCATTTAGCCAACAACTCCCCATTCTCTGTCTGTGTCCCCCACCCGCTGCTAGCCCCTGATAACCACCACTCTACTCTCTGCTTCTATGAGTTTGACATTTTTAGATTCCACATATAAGCAAGACCATTCAGTATTTGTTTTTCTGTGTCTGGCTTATTTCACTGAACATAATGTCCTCCAGGTTCATCCATGTTGTCACAATTGACAGTATTTTCTTTTTTATTTTTTTTAAGGCTGAATAGTATTAAATTGTGTATATATACCATATTTTCTTTTTCCATTTATCTGCTGATGGATACTTAGTTTCATGCTATACCTTGGCTATTGCTGAAATGAACATGGGAATGCAGTTATCTTGACATACTGATTTTATTTCCTTTGGATATATACCTAGAAGTAAAATTGCAGGATTATATAGTAGTTCTTTTAAATTTTTAAGAATTAATTTTGTTAAAATGCTCATTTTGTTAAATTTTGTTAAAATTACCCAAAGCAATCTGCAGATTTAATGCAATCCCTATCAAAATTCCAACATTTTTCACAGAAGTAGGGAAAAAAAATCTTAAAATTCCTGTAGAACCACAAAAGACCCCAAATAGTCAAATCAATCTTGAGTGATTCTGCCTTTTTAACAAGCTCCTCAGTAATTCTGATGTTACATTCCATAGAATCTCACTTTAGGCAGCAAGATTTTAAGTAATGCCATGAAACAAATTTATATGAAAAGTAACAAGAAATTAATGCAATATATCTTTAAGGCATTTCTGCCAACTACTCATTCAATTAATAAAAGGTAAAAGTTTCCTCTGATTATAAAAAAAAATTATATAAAAAATTTTATGCTGAAGATGCCTATCTTTTAGCAAATCTGTTTTCTTTTGCATTTCCAATATGCTTTCATTCTTAATTTGAGAAGGGAGGAAAGAGCTCTTCTCATTGGCTGGTTCACTCTTGGTCTTCTTCCATAACTGATAGTGTCAGAGGATTGTGATGAATGCTGCATTTGTGAAAACCTGCTCACCTTACAATGCACAATTTGGCAAAATCTCCTGCATCTGTTCTCAGACAATAGCCTTTTCGTTCTGTTTAGCCACACTACAATGGCTATGTGGGATCCCATGAGGCAGCACTGCCAGCAGAAAGGTTGGAAGGTGGGCTTACTTGGAACTGCCGCTGAGAGTGTGCACTTTCACATCCACAGGTGGCGGCGTAATTCCATGG
>NW_007735737.1:67721-69029 GCF_000696425.1 Galeopterus variegatus | reverse complement strand
TTCAAAATGTTCTGTTTTACAATTGAGAGCTTTAATACACTGGCCATAAGTAATAATATTATGATATATAGCATTGTACGGTTTACCAAAGCATTTTAAATTGCATCAGTTTATAGGAAAACATTTGAAATAGGAAGGAACCATGAGAACTTTGTCATGGATGAGGAAAAGGAGAGGCCAAGAAAATAACTGACTTAGCCATGAATACCACTCTACTAAGCAATAGTGCTGGGACTGGAGGCTACGTTTGATCTCTAATCCTGGTGTTTCTCATAGGATTGAAGCATGTGTTGCTTATCTTTGTCCAGCCTTTCATTTTTAGCCTCACTCTGTCATTTCATGTATGTTTTACATAAGTAGCATTGTTAAGTCTGTTTTGTTTAGTTGTTTAATAAACCTAAATGAGCCAATGGTTTTTATTTTTCGGTCATGCATGAGGGAAAAAGGAAAGTGCAAAATCTGCTTTTCATGTGTTGGAAACATCTTACAGTTATTTTTGCACTTTAGGAGTACAGTGTTGTAAATTACAAAATTAATACCAGTGTGAGAAATTTTCAAGAAAGTAACTGATAAGATTTAAATGGGGGTTTGAAGAGATAGTTCTTGTACTGATTTTTTATTTTTGACTTTTTCATTATTAAAGTTTTCAAAAATATAGAACACCATAAAGGAAAATGCAACAAATATCCTTACATGTACCATGTAGATTCAACAACCATTAGGATTTCGCCATAGTAGTTTTATTTTTTTTTTTCTGTATCATTTCAAAGTAAGTTACCATGTCATCCCTAGTCAAAAAAAATTAAGAACAAGTTTCCTACATAATATTTTTATATCTCAAAAATTAACATTTGAATTTACTGTTTATTCATAGCTGAAATTCTAACTTTTAATAGGATAAATTTATATAATTTAGTCATATTGCTTTTTAGCCATCCTTTATTATCTTTCACTTTATTGTTTGGGTCTGAATTTTATACTTCTTTGTTATTATTTTCAATTATAATTTTTATTATATGGGTTATGATTTGCTTGTTTTTGGCTTTGAAAGATAAATAAATTTGGAAGGCTATAACTGCATATTAAATCCTGTTGATTAATTAACATACTCTGCAATCATTCTTAAATCTATATTTATGCATATGGATGTATATAATCAGAAAAAAACAACCTCCAGTTCCCTTTTATATAAAATGAAGAATTATAAACATTTTAGTTTTATTGCCTCCAGATTTTTTCTATCCATGACTAATTTACCTGAATGTCCTGAAGTTTTCTTGTTCTTACTTGTTATTTTGGTTTTCTTTT
>NW_007735737.1:65251-66242 GCF_000696425.1 Galeopterus variegatus | reverse complement strand
GGATACATAACTAATGATATACATAACTAATGATGACTCACAATCTAGACTAGAAAAGGAGGGTTTTCCAGAACGAGGTTAATGACATTTTTTCATATGTCATGAACTCAGTCACAGTGCTCATAAATTCCCTGACATTGTACTAAAAGGACTGGAGTTTCCTCAATAATGTCAACTGAAGCAAGGGGTGTCCACCCTGCCTATTCCTGAATCTTGTCTCAAGTAGTGCATAGTGGTGTCAAGTCGGAAACCAGCCCCACCAATGATTAAAGGTGTTTATTCATGAAATTACTTTAGTTTCTCAAAGCTGAGCATGACTCTGGATGATAAGCATGCCACCAGAGCCCAGGCGTCAGAACATAAAGCAGCTCAACTTTTTACTAAAGCAGTATGTTATGTTTATTATCCCTTCAAATGTGTGTGAAATATATACCACTGCCTTTTTGTCAATACCATTTTCATCACCACCAAAAGCCAGTTTAGTAAGCTCAGTTCATCAGCCCTATCCCTCAGACGACTTTCTGTCCCCAAAGGAAATATAATCCATTTTTAACCATTTGGATATTTAAAAGATTCCTTTATGTACAGTCTCAGTTCATTATGAATAGAATACATTTTATTCTTCTGTCCCATTTACTCTGGTTACACACTGGATTGGATTTAAAATTCAATGTCTCATCGTGTTTTCAGTCAGGAAATAATTTTCCTGAGTGCTCCTTAAGCTACCTGCACTTGCCCTTTCCTGCCTGCAGTTGCCACATATCAAAACACATATCAAGACGAAGCTCAGCAGCTTTGTCTCTACAGACAAGTGAAGAAAGGTGCTGAGCAATGACCTAAGAGTGCGGTTGGCACAAAATGCCCCCCTGGATAATTCACAGCATGGGATATACATTTCCCCACACTCATCACGATGACATTCTCCACTTAATTTTGCCTGTATTGCTGTGAGTAACTCTGAAAGAGGAATGTTGGGGAAAATTTGCCTTGC
>NW_007735737.1:60986-64813 GCF_000696425.1 Galeopterus variegatus | reverse complement strand
ATTTTGCCTGTATTGCTGTGAGTAACTCTGAAAGAGGAATGTTGGGGAAAATTTGCCTTGCTTTTTTGTCACTATAAGTAGAAAACAATGAGATATAATAATTCAGAATAACTGTACCATAAGCTAAGAAGACTGAAAAATGAGAGAAAAAAATATGCCAACCTTTTTGTTTTTCTTTCTAGTTTTAAGAGTGTACTTATGTGCATAATCCAATTAGACATTTTGACTTGACTAAAAAGGTTAACTCCATTAAGGTGGCCAGGGTCATTGTCACTGAAATTATAAACTACCATCTGTTGGGCACTTTCTACACACGCAGCACCATGCTGAACACTTTTACACATTATCTCATTTAATTCTCACTTCTCCTCCAAAAGTAGGTATTATCAGCCCCATTTTACAGATCCAAAAATTTAGGCTCAGGAAAATTGAATAAATTGGTCAAGGTCTCACTACTACTCTAACAATTGAAATTAAAGACAGGTCCCCCCTATTTCCAAGCTCCTAGTTCCACACCATTATCACTTTCTTTTAATGAGGCAGTATATCAAATAGCTGTGTTAGCGATTGACACTGACTAGAGAGAGACCTGTTAGCGATCATAAAATTTTAAAAAACTATCCAAACTCTCTTGCATACATAGACTTTTTTCAGCATTACTAAAGGGGGAAGAGAAGTTGCATAATAATGAGGATACAGAATTTTCTAGGCAACATGAATTCTATTTATAGAAAATCTAATTTAGACAGTACTCTTTCTTGAAATTTCTTCCTGAATAGTTGATTATACTATATAAGCCAATTGAAACTACCTGTTCCACCTTCTGAAAGACTCAGGGTATATGTCCCAATAAATTTTAGTATATCACTTACACTATGTAAATTCTGGGCCCAGCAATTTTTATTGCTCACTAACAATAGAAGTTGAGAGCAGAAAGACATTTTGCTACTCCACTGACAGACATCCCTTAAAAATGCTTTGGTTTCTTCTTCACTGACTCCCAGAGACCCTATTTTGTTACATTGGACATTAGAGGGAAAGGAAAGCACTGAAGTTTGAATATTGATCTAAACTCATCAAGCTGTAGTGATTGTCCCCTTGGTAAAACTAAGCTTTTCAAAGCTATAATTTCCCCAGTTTTTGCCTGAAGGGAAAAATACAAAACTATTTCTGTGTGAGAAGTGCTCTCCATGGTATGAGATGATTTGTGCTGTCCTCTCTTCCTCATACAAATAAATTAAAACACTGAAATGTAATCTAGAAGGCATTGCTCTATATAATACGTAACATACACATAGCCCAATTCAATCTGGAGAGATCACCACGATGTGGCTTTGGGTCTCACCATCCTGAAAAGGAGATATATGTACACTGAATTTGTGATTTATTTTGATTGATTTTCATTTCGGTACAGACTATTTTACAGTCTGGAGCCCTCTGAGGAGAGATATTTATTTTAATTTCTTTGCATGTGCTCTCCCACTTCGAATAAATATTAATAGCTCTTTTCCCTTCTTTGTAATTGCTGAAATTATCTGAAAGTGGCCAGAAAATGTCCATATGATCAAAAAAATTATCTGAGAATAATATTAACCATAATAAATTTTCTTACCCTTATATAGTCGATTTGAAAGCACTCAGCACAAAGGTTTACATTTTATTATCCCCAAATGCTCTTCTTGTAGCTGGCTACTAGGCTGTCCTTTCTATGCATATGACGGCCTGCTTCCAGGGGAATAGGGCTTCCACTTGCCACTGAAAACCTGGTTAATCTGTCCCTTTATAGCTTCTTTTTGATGTGATAAATTTTTCCTGTCAGACACAAGTCCTTATATCTAAGCCATAATGAGAAGTCCACTCAGTACAGTGAGTCTACACACCTGAACAGGCAGTCACTCGCATCCACTAACACACTTCTATGTTAGTATGTCACCTCCAAATGCTTACTTTCCTGCCTGGCATGACAGAAAAAGAATGCAATTTAAATTTGACAACTTCAACTAACACATAATTATTTTAAAAACTACTAGGAACCAGCACTGCGCTTGGCACTGGAAATATAACAGAGAGATAAATATGGTTTTTACCTCATAAAACTTATATGCTACAAGCAAGAAAACAAACCAAAACGATGTCATAAACAAATGCATAATTAACAAATAGTGGTATGTACTAAGAAGCACACAAACAGCGTCCTGAGAAACCAGTTAAAGCAGGGCTTCTCCTTTACAGTGGTTCTCAGAGAGGACCTGAAAAGAAGAATGAGCCAGCATGTGAGAAACAGTAGGGAAGATTACACCGGCAGAGGAAAACATACATGCACAGGCTTTAAAGCTGGAGAGGGCATGGTTGAAGGCCTGACAGAAAGCTAGGAGTGGTCGGAGCACAGAGAATGGGTGGGAGAGTGCCTTCAAATACAACTGGAAGGTCGGCGATGGCTAAAGCACAAGGGTAGGAAATAGGGATGTGGACGTGACTCCATGTCCAATGGGAAGCTGTTAAGGAGTTTTAAGCAGAGAAGATATACGCTCAGACTTGCATTTTTACATGATTTCTCTGGCTGCTGTGCACAGAATATACTTAGTGTATTAGTCCATTTTGTGTTGCTATAACAGAAATACCTGAGACTGAGTAATTTATAAAGAACAGAGGTTTATTCGATTATGATTCTGGGACAGCTGCATCTGGTGCAGGCCTCAGGCTGCTTCTACACAAGGCAGAAAACAGCAGGCAGCAGGCAGGTACAAGCAGATCACATGGCAAGAGGAAGCAAGAGAGAGAGAGAGAGAGGGGAGGTGCCAGGTTCTTTTAAACAACCAGCTCTCACAGGAACTAATAGAATGAGAACTCACTCACTACCCCCACCCCCCAGGGAGAGCATTAATCCATTCATGAGGGATCTGCCCCATCACTCAAACAGCTCCTGACACTGCCACATTGGGGATCAGATTTCCACATGAGTCTGGGAGGACAATACATCCAAACTCCGTCACTTAGGAAAGATCAAGAGTAGAAGTTTTCATGAAAGTCGCAGGATAGTTAAATATGCGTTGTGGAGATGGCAGTATGTTCCTTCTCCGTAGGTCTGTGTGGATTCTGACTGTCGTTGGAGCAGACACTGTAGAGCACATGCAAAACACTGAAGGACTTTGGTTTTCAACAAAGAGAGGGATTAACTACAACTTTCTATTTTTTTTCTTCTTTTTAAAGCATTTGTTTAAATGGCTAGCCAACATAAAGGGGACATAAGAATAAAACTTAAATGAAAAACCAGAAATTGAGTTAACATTAACATTTACTAAATACCCACTAAGTGCTGGGTACTACACTAGGAGCTAAAGCCTTAAAATGACGATTCCCACAAAGAATTCAGACTAACAAGGAAGTCAGATCTTGTAAAACAAGCAATTGCAACTGAGTCACACTTATTGGAGGTATGCATAAGGTGACAGGGAATCACTGAGGTCACTGTGGGTAGCATTGTTGGGAGGAAAGAACCCAATCCCTCTCCTTGCACAAACTCCCAGCCAAGGCCATGATGTAAAAGACGTGTCCACAAATGCACAGGCATTCCTGTTTTCACACCAACAGAGCAGTGGGAATGCCTAAAACTAAATGTGGGGACTTTCTACTCTACGATCCAGGCTCCAAGCTGTAAGTTACATAAACTTAGATATTCCTTTAAACCACTGACATGTTCAAGCTTGTGGATAGTTGATAGTTCCTTGGTTCTGGAATAAAACTGACTTGTGAATATCAGGATTCTTGTTCATCCAAATCAGATCTTTAAGAACTAGAATAACTCTTGCCAAATAATAAATTTGGTA
>NW_007735737.1:54672-60760 GCF_000696425.1 Galeopterus variegatus | reverse complement strand
AATCTTCCTTTTTCTTATAAGTTTTCTGCTCTAATCAGATTTTCTCTTAAATAAATTCTATTCCAGCTCCCCTTGATGGGTTTATAGTGACTCTAATATAAGAGGAAACTTAATAACAAACATTCACTGAACAGTTACCATGGGGTAGGTCCTTCTGTAAGCATACATTGTCTCATTAGATCCTCAGAACTACCCTGTTCATCTTGATAAGAAAATCTGACTATGGTAATCTATTATTCTGAAAAGTTATTGAGCAAAATATTCTTATTTAAAACCCACTTGTAAAACCCCAGTGTTCCCAACACTCTTGTTTTTCCCAGAAACATTGCTCCATTTCTCCCATGAGTGCCTTTCAAATATTTCCTATTGTAAAAGGAATTATTTTTTCAGCAGCCTTAGCACACTGCAAACACACATGGCAAGTTTATTAAGCTCACAGAACCCCAGAAGGTAAGGCTGGGAAGAAAGCAGGAGGCATTAATATACCACCCAAGCTTTCAACTAGTATGTTCTTTCCATATAACCCCTTATCAATGGGTTTCTTAATAAAAGCAGGGCAGATGTTGTTGAGGAATGAGAGAGAGGGAGAGACAGAGAGAGAGAGAGAGAGAGAGAGAGAGAGAGACAGAGACTAATAAAAGCAGGGCAGATGTTGTTGAGGAATGAGAGAGAGGGAGAGACAGAGAGAGAGAGAAAGAAAGAGAGAGAGAGAGAGAGAGAGAGAGACAGAGACACAGAGAGAGACAGAGACACAGAGAGACACAGGGAGAAAGAATTTGACTAATAAAGTAGCTTGAGGATTGCACCACCCGAGGTGAAAGAAAAGCTCATGAAGGGAGTAGGCAAAAGACTTGACTCCCTTGCTCCATTAATGAGGCCAGATTATTTTCACTTCTGGAGGTTAAACAGAGAGAATAATCATCCAAAAATAGTTTCTCATTGTGTACTTTTATTCTGTAAATGTTCAAAAGCCAATATGTTCAAAATCATTTTGCAAAATGCTACCATGGGGTTCATAGTTTGTAATTTTAAAAAACAACAACCAAAGGCTGCTGTACCTCATAAATTATGCAGTAAGGGGTTTTGAGTAAGATTGAAAAATAGGAATAAAACCTACACTCCCAGGAGGCAAAATATTGTTTGACATTTTTAATCATAATGAAACATAAGACCTAGTGAGGCAAAACTAAAATGTATTAGCATGTCAAAGAATAGGTTCCATTTAATTTGTTTGAGTTTCTTTGTTAGCGTTTCTGTTTCTTATGAAATAACTTCAAGGTTATGAAGAATGTAATAAGTGTCTAAATGGTCAAAAGGAGGTATGAACACAGATGAGAACAGATAGTTGGTTTTCCAGCCAGACTTGGAAAGTGAGAAATCTGTATTCAAGGAGTGACTTCTCTGTTTCTTTCTTTTTTATTTTTATTTTTTCATTTTCAAAAGGCAGTTTTGTTTCATTTTCAAAAGGCAGGAAAGGTAACCAAAATATTGGCCAAAGTATTATATTTATATAGTGTAACCAAACAATTATATTCATATAATGTATGTTCTCCTGTCTGTGCATAAATTCAAGGGATTATAATCTGTTTCTTGTCCTAACTGGTAAGGTTTACCTTAATTGTCACACTTCCTCAGTAGAAACACTGTGACAGCAAGTCCCTGAAGTCAACCACTTCATGGTTCACTCATGCATTGTTTTTTAGTCCTCTTTTTAAGAGAGAGAAGTTGGGGCTGTGATTTATAGTAAATTGGGTATGATAGGTTCGGATTTAGAGTTGAGGCAACAAATTATATAAACTTAGGTTAAGCTGAACAACTTTAAGAATATTAAAAAAATGAACAAAAAATATTTATTTTATTTGCAAAAAGTCAAACCTTTTTATTTTATGATTTGTTTTTATTTCTAACTAATTTAAGAACGTGATTGAAAGCATATCAAGTATATTTTCAAACTACAATAGAATACAATAAAAAATTAACAACATACCCAACTCTGGAAGCTATACAAATACATGGAAATTAAATGACATGTTACTGGACAACCAATGGGTCAAAGAAGAAAGAAAGCTGGAAATCAAAAAATTCCTTGAAACAAATGAAAATTCAAGCTCAATTTACCAAAAACTATGGGATACCACAAAAGCAGCACTAAAAAAGTTTATTATAACAAATGCTTACATCAAAAGAATAGAAAAACTTCAAATGAACAATCTAACATTACACTTCAAACAAAAGTGCAAGAACAATCCAATCCTAAAATTAGAAGATGAAAAGAAAGAAATAACACCAGAGTAGAACTAAAAGAAAAAGAGACCCCCCCAAAAGCTACAAAAGATCAATGAAACAAAAAGCTTTCTTTTTTGAGAAGATAAACAAAATAGATAAACTATTAGATAGGCTAATTGTAAAAGGAAAAGACCTAAATAACAAAAATCAGAAATGAAAAAAGATATATTACAACTAATAACACAAAAACACAAATGATCATCAGAGACTCTTATGAGCAACTATATACCAACAAATTTGGAAATCTGGAACAAACAGATAAATTTTTAGACACATGCAAACTACCAAGACTGAACTGAGAAGAAATGGGAAACCTGACCAAACCAATGACAAGCAATGTGACTGAAGCAGTAATCATAAGTTCCAAACAAAGAAAATCCCAGGATCAGATGGCTTCACTAATAAATTCTACTAAACCATTGAAGAAGAATTAATACCTATCCTCGATGAACACAGACACAAATATCCTGAACAAAATATTAGCAAATAGAGTTCAATAGCACATCAAAAAGATTGTACACTGTGATCAAATGGGATTCATCTGAGGGATCCAAGGATGGTACAACATATACGAATCAATAAATGTGATACACAATATTAACAAAATCAAGTACATATGGTTATACCAATAGATGCAGAAAAAGTGTTTGATAAAATTCAACATCCCTTCATGACAAAGACTTTCAACAAAACAGGTATAGAAGGAAAGTATCTCAACACAATAAAAAACCATATATGACAACCACCAAGATCATCCTAAATGAAGAAAAGCTGAAAGTTTTCCTCTAAGAACAGAATGCCCACTCTCACCACTCCTATTCAACATAGTATTGGAAGCACTAGCCAGAGCAATCAGGCAAGAGAAAGAAATAAGGGGCATACAAATTGAAAAAGATGAAGTCAAAGTGTTCCTGTTCACAGATGACATGATCCTTTATATAGAAAAACCTAAAAACTATATCAAAAAACTCCTAGAGCTGATAAACAAATTCAGTAAAGTTTCAGGATACAAAATGAAAACATAAAAATCAGTAGTGTTTTAATACACCAACAAAAAACTAGCAGAAAAAGAAATAAAGAAAGCAGCCCATTTATAATAACTACCAGAAGAATAAAATGTATAGGAATAAGTTTAACCAAGGAGATGAAAGATCTCTACAATAAGAACTGCAAAACACCACCAAAAACATTAAAGAGGATGCCAAAAGATGGAAAGATATTCCATGTTGATGGATTGGAATAATTAATGTTATGAAAATTTCCATACTATGGATTCAATGCAATTCCCATCAAAATACCAATG
Source organism: Galeopterus variegatus (assembly GCF_000696425.1). NCBI lineage: Eukaryota > Metazoa > Chordata > Mammalia > Dermoptera > Cynocephalidae > Galeopterus > Galeopterus variegatus. Next base: position 57,171 of record NW_007735737.1, on the reverse strand, counting down.
ACATTCTTCACAGAAAAAAAAAAATTGTAAAATTCATATGGAAAAACAAAAGATCTGAAATAGCCAAAGCAGTTCTGACCAAAAAAAGATAAAGTTGGAGGCATTATATTGCCTGGCTTCAAATTATACTACAAAGCTATATAACCAGAACAGCATAATACTGGCATAAAAAAAGACACATGGACCACTGGAACAGAATAGAGAACACCATAATCAATCCATGTACTTATAGCAAATTTATCTTTGACAAAGTCACCAAGAACATACAATAGAGAAAGCACAGCTTTTACAACAAATGGTGCTAGAGAAACTGGATATCCATGTATAGAAGAATGAAACTACACCCATACTTCTCACCATATACCCAAGTCAACTCAAAGTAGATTAAAGACTTAAATATAAGACTTGAATCTATAAAGCCCCTAGAAGAATACATAGGGAAAACACTTCATGATGTAGGATTAGACAAAGACTTTATGAATGACACTTCAAAAGCATAAGCAACAAAAGAAAAAAAAATAAGCAAATGGTACTATATCCAACTAAAATGTTTCTGCATAGCAATGCAAACAATTAACAGAGTGAAAAGACAACCCACAGAATGGGAGAACATATTTGCAAACTATACATATTACAAGAGATTAATATTCAGAATACACAGGGAACTCAAACATCTTAACAGTAAAACAAACCCCAAATGATCTAATTAAAAAATGGGCAAAAGAGCTGAATAGACATTTCTCAAAAGAAATACATACAAATAGCCAAAAAGTATATGAAAAAAATCTCAACATAACCAATCATCAGGGAAATGCAAATCAAAATTACATTGAGATACTGTCTCACCCTGGTTAGACTGGCTATTATCAAAAAGAGAATAATAAATGCTGGTGAGAATACAGAGAAAGGGGAACCCTTCTATACTGTTGGTGGGACTGTAAATTAGTGCAGCCATTATGGAAAACAGTACAGAAGTTTCTCAAACAACTGCAGCTAGAACTACCATACAATCCAGCTATCCCACTTTTGGGTATATACCCAAAGGAATGGAAATCATCATTTCAAAGGGATACATGCACTCCCATGTTTGTCACAGCTTTATTTACAATAGCAAGTTATGGAACCAACCTAAATGTCCATCGATGGATGTCCAGATAAGGAAAATGTGGTATATATACACAATGGAATACTACTCAGCCATAAAAAATAATGAAATTCTGCCAGTCATAGGAACATGGATGAACTTGGAGAAAATTATGTTAAGTGAAGTGAATCAGTTACAGAAAGAGAAATACCGCATGTCCTCACCATCAGTGGGAGCTAAAAAGGAGGGGGGGGGGAGGAAGGAAGGAAGGAAGGAAGGAAAGAAGGAAAGAAGAAAGGAAGGAAGAAAACAATCAGAATAATATGTTGAACTTTCAAAGGAAGGAATAGAACTGGTATTACTAGAAGTGGGAAAGGGGGAGGGGAAATCAGGAAGAAATTGGCTAATGGACACAAAGAATGATTACATAGTGTAATGATGAATATGTTAATTATCCTGATTTGATCATCATATATTGTACACAAGTATTGATAGTCAACCCTGTACCCCAAAATACGTATTTTCATTTACGTTTCAATAGATAAAAGAACTTGAAAATTACCTTTCATGGTTAGTTAATTGATAAAAAAGAACAAAAATGTTTTCTATAGGTTTTCCTTTTTTAAATTAATCATAATCCTTTCCAGGTCTAGAAAAGTCTTTGGGGGAGACTAATTGATGCTTAAAACATTATTGTAACGTATCAGGAAATCACCATGAGAAGCTGTGGTTAAACAGTTCAGTTGTTTGTTAACAATGTGTGAAAAAGTGAATTTTCAAGAGAGTCCACTTCACAGACAAAGATTTTCCAAGGTATGAATTTTCTTGATCTGACCTTTAATCCTCAGAAGGGATGTTAGAATACCATCTGGAGACATATGGACATGAGCTCTGTCTAGATCTACTGCCATGACTATTGCTGCTGCTAAGGTGAGATATGTTCCTTCTGGGCAAGGACAAAGTGTGCTATCGTCTCTTCTGTGGCCCAAGTGCCTGCCATTTATTAAGAACTCAAATATTTGAAAGAGCAAATATGAAAATACACAAATGAATGGAGAAAATCAAATTATGGCTCAACTGTTTTTCTGGAAGTAACAGTGTTTCTTGGTCACACTGTGATGGCCTTGACAGAGATTAATGCAGTTGGATCCTCACAGGTAGGGAACTCTAGGGTATAGGGCACAGATCATTTATATAATTTGAGTTAACCTATGAGTGAATCAATTTAAAATGGGGGTCCAGGGATCATTTGTTTTGCTGCAAATTTACATGGAATCATTCTTAATTTCCCAATTGCTAGTTACTCCTACCAACCTCCTTCTCTCATAAGCCTCTAAAATAGCATTTTTCCAATTCTATTTTCTCTAGTATCACTAGGGTTCCAGTTCTGGCTTTGTCTCTCTCTTAATATTTTT
>NW_007735737.1:42434-53672 GCF_000696425.1 Galeopterus variegatus | reverse complement strand
TCTATTTTCTCTAGTATCACTAGGGTTCCAGTTCTGGCTTTGTCTCTCTCTTAATATTTTTGGGGGATAAATTATCTAATCTCTCCTTGGTGAAGTTTTTCATTTATAAGAGAGGGTTCAAGCACCTACGTTTCAGTGTCATGAGGTTTTAGTGAAATAATGTATGTCTTCTACTAAGCACATAGAAAGTGGCAGCAAGAATGAGCTACCATCAGCAGCTGTATTATCACCACCACCATCACCAAGAAGTAGCAATATCCTCAAGGAGTAGTTATGAGAAAATATGATAACCAAATCTAGACCAGTGTCTTCTTTGACCACTGGATGATGATCCCCAAATGATAAAATACCTCAATTGAGGTATAATTATATATTTACATAAAAAAAACTTTTGATGAAGGGAACTGTAATCTTCAGCATGACCTTAAGTTATTGCCAGTTTCTCGTGTGTTAAGATTGCAACAGAGTGTAATGCCATGGGGAAGCAATATACTTTGACAAGATCATTTCATATCTGCCTTGAAGAATGTAAATCTCTTCATATGTTTATAACATATTAGTAGATAATATACAAAACAGATACCTGTTACCCTTTTAGAGGAGAGAATACAGTCAATTGTTTTCTTTTTCTTTTTAAGTTTTGACAGGATTATTTTATAATTTGGGGAAAATATGATTTTTTAAAGTCTATTAGACTAAAGTTAATGTCTGTATCATACCTGGTCACCAAAATCATTTTTATGAAATGTATTATTGAACTAAATGATTAGTGCTATTTTATAAATGTTAAAACTATATTGAGAGAACTGTTAGAAAGATAATTTAGAATTTCTTACAAAGTCTGAAAATGTGAAAAAAGATAACACATGGTTCAAATATCCTTGGCTATGCTCATCCCAATCCCATGTGTCTATTATATAACTAACCAAAATAAAGTAGTGCACAGAAATATAAATTATGGATTTTAAAATAGAGAATATCGTTAAATTTCTGATTTTGCAGACAAATCTATTTACTAATTGAAAACAAAGTGTATGTTAAGTTTTGCTGCTGAGTGGAAATCAGAGAACGTTAGATAGACCAGTCAAGCTAAAATTCTAAGAATCAACATTTTGCTGAGAATTATTGACATCTCTTTATGGAACAAGCCAATGTGAAAAATATATTTCTCCAGGTTCAATAATTCATTAACACGTGTGTGTGTACATGTGTTTGTATGCACATGTGTGTGTGTGTGTAGTTTTTTTTCCCTTATTGATCTTATGCCAGCTGAAGATACAGTGACAAATAATACCTATTACCCATTTAAAGAGCTTCAAATTATACTACAAAGCTATATAAGTTATGGGTGGGGTTGGTCTGTGATGGAGGGAATTAAGACACAAACAAGTAAAGAAGTAGATTATTAAAACAATTTCAGATAGTGGAAAATGCACTGTAGAAAATGAAACCATGATCATGTGAGAGAGGCTCGCCGTACATGCAATTTTGGAATGAATGGTCAGGAAAACTATCTCTGAGAAGGGGATTACTCTAATAAAGGAAACCTGATCTCCCCAACATCACCAAAGTCCACACCAAGGATAAAGACCAATTACGGGGTGAGACTCAGGGAGATGATAATGATGCCCATTTTACTTATAACTTGTTAATAAAATGGCTAAAATTTCAATGATTTATTTATGTGCCATCCTTATGAAAAAACAGCCATTAATAAAGTCATATATAATTCATATATATGCACATACATGTATATAAAAGGGAGTAAAATGCTTGGAAACTATAGTACTATTTAGTGGGATGAACAGGAAAAAGCAAGGATTCTGGCCACTAAAGGAAATAAAAGTGAGCAAAATGAAAATCACCAGCAAACTCTGAACATATTGAAGAGGTTCCTGGGAAGCCTGGTGTCTTTGTTGGATTATTTGGCTTCTTGGTGGAACCACCAAAGTTATTGAAGACACAGTAACCCGAGGTACAGCCAATACCAGAGAGAAGACGAGCTTGATTTGGGGTATGGTCTGGGGTTATTCTGTTGTCTTGTACTCTTTAGTACCTATCTTGGAGTCTAGAGAAAATTAGGAGGTCTCAAGTTTTCAAAAATCATTCCAAGAAAAGGAATAAAGCATCAGTTTTCATGGGTTTGGTAAGTGGGTTTTGCTGACTTCTGCATCATGGGAGGACCTCGCCTATTCTACACAGCCTCTACAATTAATATAAAATATTTGATATGTTTTCTACATAAAATTATATGTTAGTTACACATATTGCAATGGTAATTACATATATTAGATATCCAGATCGGTCTTGGATACGATGGTATGGGGAAATATGCCAATTAGAAATATTTCCATGTAACTTATTATGTTGGCAATTCCTGTTAAAAACAAGGATGCAAAACTACACTTGGCCCTACAAGACCTTAAGTTTCTGTGAAGGCAGGGGCTACGTCGTATACTTCTTTAAACATTAGATGTTATTTCAGGTGGTAAGTGGAGAGATATTTGTAGGGAAATTCTTTCACCCAAGAGAAATAAAAGATATGTTAACAGCAGGTTATTTGCTTCATGAAGATGGGACAATGTCTACATTTTTTCTGGTATATCTACAGGACCTGGTTCATAATAACTAATTATTTAAACGTACTTGTTGAATGAATTAAAAGTTCAAGGAATAAGTGAAATGAAACGGGAATTGTTATCCTAAAGAAGAAAAGCCTGTTGCAACCATGACAGCTGAAAGGTTTGGCCTGTAGAAGATTATGTGTGCCCTTAAGAAGTTTATATAGGAATAGTGAGCACATTTTAGATAAAAATAATTCAGTTCAAAGTAAGGAAGAATGTGCTATTGTAATTGCTGGCTTAGTGGTATCTCCTGCTAGTCTATGGGTTTTTTTTGAGCATGAGGCTATGTGTATCTGGTTCATTGTCTAGCAGAATATCTGTCAAAAAGTAGCCTTTTAATAAATGTTTGCATAAACACATGAGTAAATAATGATTAGAGCTTCTCAACTATATGTAGTAGTGATCTCTCTATTATTGTAGGTGTTCTAGCCTTGCCAAAATGACTACATAGCATGGGTATGTAGCAAGGATTAAAGCATAAATAGGGTTGGACTAGATAACATGCAAAATCTATCTGTCCGGTCTAACCTTGATCTTCTAAGAATCCATTTAATTAGAACACATATTTTGCCTGCATGTGAAATACCTCCTTACCCCTTTGCTAGGGAAATCTATCTTCCCCACTTTCAAAGCATTTCTCCAAGTAGTCATAATTTCTTGATCACCAGTAAGGAGGGACAGTTATGTGTTCTCTGCTGCAGCCACAGGGGAAGGGAAACCAATTTTATATTTGGAATAAACCCCAAGGCCCGCTTCTTCCCTCTTCTTAATCCTTTCTAGATCACCTTTATCTCGCTTACAACCCTCTTACCTAGATTTCAGAAGATGCAGGTTTCTCAGGCCAGCAATAGGAGCTTCACTGGGGAGCATAACTTAATAAAACTTTCTTCCTAAATGATGCCAGACTGTGAGGTTTCTGTGGAGAATTTACCATGGAAGTACAGTCATAGTCAATAGAGTTCTTGTTATTAGATTTCTTTTAGTGTTGCTCCTAAGATCCCTTTGAAAGCTAAGTGTTGTTCTAATGCATGTGTATGTGTGTATACAGGTCTACTGTCACTGTGGACAAACCAGCACAGCTGAGAGTAAGCAATGAGGGCTGTGTCCTTGGTGCCTGACATCATTTCAGGACGACTTCTTGCTTGTGGGACCAAGTCACACCAATTGGATTTTTTCCTTGGGTGGAAATATTTTGAAATTGGAATACATTCTCAGAGCAAGTTCATAGCATTCCCTTTCTACTCAAAAGAGCTTCTCTGATTTAAAAACAACCCCTACTGCAGTGCCTTAATCTGTCTGGGAGTGATTGTATGTCACTTGGACAACTGTGGTTAGCAACGTTTTCATTTGAATGCCCATCCACACATCAATGAGCAGAAATATGATATTAATTATTTCATTTATTCCTAACCTAAATCTTTATTGTGTTTTGGAACACACTAGAGATAATTTACAGAAATCAGTAAGTGCAGAATACTAAAAGATCAGTAGAGGAGGAAATAGTTAAAGCATCGAAGTAGGACCTCTAAATGGCACAGGTGAAATGGAATTTGCCCCAAATGACCTTCATTAAACAGTAAACTCTAATTCTCTCTTTAAGGAAATAAGACAAGGAGAATTAATAACTGTCTGGCTTCACATAGCATTTTGTTTCATTTAGTAGTAGTTACTTTATAGGTGAGTCATTTAGCTATTTCATTATTTCATTTGACATAACAGTCAAGTGACTTGCCTAGGGTCTCCCAGTGAGTCCTTGACTGAATCTAGAACAGTGGTCTCTAAGCTCTTTGTGTTCTAGAGCCACAACAGATATGCCCATTGTGGTAAAAATGTATTATTAGCTTCTAGGGATTTTAGGATCCTTAAAGTTTACCTTTTAACTCCTTGTTAAGGACCCTTCCTTACCTAAGGGTTATTTCCATGTTCCAAGTTTCTGGGGTGGTAGTTTCTTGGCCCAGCCAATGCAATATTAGAAGTATTGTGTAGAAAAATTTTAAAGAAAGAGACAAAATCAGAGCGAGAGGGGATTACATTCAGATATTTTGTATATGCATTTGAAAGTCATTAGTAAAATGAAATGTGAATGGCATCTGAAAACACCTAATGTGATCATGCTCTTGTTTTAATAATTTTGAAAAGTAAGTATAGGATGAGATTTGAAATCTTACATTTTGTGATATCTTGGAATCAGTGTTCCCGAATGCAGGTCTGTGGGCCAGCTTAGGCCTTTGACAAAATGCGCACTGATAAAATGACTAAAATAAGTACAACACACTAGTTTTTCATAAAGATTTTCAGATAGATTTTAGGGATGATATATACTTTGAAAGTATGTCCTTCCCACTTTTCAATAATGGTTTCTCCAGTTATAACTCATTGAAATGTATACATTCGCCATAATGAAATGCAAGTTCATCTCGTCACATTGCTTGTTTTATTTTTTTATTATTAAACAAATTTGCAATAATAATTCATGTCCTTCCCACTTTTCAATAATGGTTTCTCCAGTTATAACTCATTGAAATGTATACATTCACCATAATGAAATGCAAGTTCATCTCGTCACATTGCTTGTTTTATTTTTTTATTATTAAACAAATTTGCAATAATAATTTATTGGTGAATGAAAATATTCAAGACATCTACTGCATGATATGGTCACTATAGTTAATAACAGTATATTATATTCTTGAAATTGCAAAAAGAGTAGATTTTAAGTGTTCCCACCACAAAAAAATGGTATGTGAGATAATGCATATGTTAATTAGCTTGATTTAGTCATTCCACAATGTATATATATTTTAAAACATGTTTTGCATGGTAAATATATAGATAATTTTTGTCAATTAAATGCCTTATCTAAAGTACATAAGCAGACCCACCTCTAAGATAATGCATATGTTAATTAGCTTGATTTAGTCATTCCACAATGTATATATATTTTAAAACATGCTTTGCATGGTAAATATATAGATAATTTTTGTCAATTAAATGCCTTATCTAAAGTACATAAGCAGACCCACCTCTAAGAGTTGTCAAAAAGTATGAGATGGGGTACCACTGGAATGTTCCTAGACAATTTCTCACCACATGGTAGCTATTCATTAAATACTAGCCTGAATCAGAGAGCCCTTTGGTAATGGGGATACTTCTTTGAATATTTATCACTTTCCCTTTTTGCAGAATTTGAGTTTATTTAAAAGTGTTTGTGATTTGCTAGCAATGCTAGTCATCATAGGGACTTAATCTTTTCTGTTATTACATGAAGAATTGGAGTTAAACTTGAGGGAGGAAGTGGTGAGGATGGCAGACCCTTCGAATATCATAAACGCAGTCTCCCATACAAGAGAAGGCATCTTTCCTTGGTGTGTGGGAGATGCATGACCTTCCAGTGGAGTTTTTGGAGTTTGTGAGATGTTGCTTGGCTTGCCTGGTGAGGTGGGCTGAGTCTTGCTGGTGAGACTATGGATTCTGAATGAGAACTCTCAAAATTAGTCTATACCAGCATTTCCTCCAGTAATGTTCTGAATACAAATCCTGAGAGATCTTCACAAAAGGGACACATTCCTGACCTACTCCACAAGGTCGCACTCAGGAGAGTCAGAATGACTCAGCTCCAGTACTAGCTCAGGCAGGGACTCAGGATTGTAATAACCCTTTGACATATTTGTTGTTCATATTCATATTTTTATTTTGGGCAAATCAGTGAACCCCATTTGATTTTTTTTTTCATTTTTGTATTTAAAAGGTGAGGCTGGAAGAAATGATATCCTAAGTCTTTCCCAACTTGGATGGCTTTGCCTGTATGAATGTATATTCATTGACTTTCTCTTTTTCTCCCCATAAAAGTACTAGATCATGCTTTGAACTTTACTGGCATGATGTCTGCATCAGTGACACAGGCAAAGGAAACTTTAAAAGTGTCCTTTGCTTATTACTTCCATTATTACCCAGTAGTTATTTTCCAAGTTTTGTCTTTCCAAACTCACACTTGTGTCTGCTGGCAGGAAAATAATAACTGAATGTAAGAGGAATATGGAACTACCATGAAATGCTAGTTTGTGTGTCTGAGAGATCACAGGTAATTTTTTATATTCTTCCTTTTACTACTTCTGATTTATCATTTTTGCCTACAATAAACCGGCATTAGTTTTATGTCTTGTTGTAACTTGCCTTATTGCTATTTTCTCACAGAGGGCATGTTTTAATCCATACAGTGTATTTTGCTTGTTTTCTGTGATCTTTATTCCTTTTAATTAGACTGAAAAAACTCCTCTAGAACAGAAACATTGGTAGGAAAAATGTAATAATCCTTTGACATATTTGTTGGTCATACTCATATTTTTTTCTTTTCCTTGTAAATTGATGAAATGGAGACAATTTTTGGAGTAAAGTCTTTATAGATTTTTCAGTTGTTTATAACTTAGAAATTCCTGCTTGGCTTTATTTATTTATTTTTTATTTATATATTCATAATTCTCAAAATTTGAGTGGTTTCTCAAATAATGACAACTGTCTGTTTAACCCTCACATGGTTTCTCAAAAGTTCTTGAAAGGATTCTTATTATCTTTTAATTCTATTTTTTCCACAAACGTTTTGAAGTTAAATAAAGTTCAATGAACAGGAATGAATGGTCAATGAATAAGTGAATTTGTGTTTTGCTTTCAAGGGCCAATCAGGCATCCTTTCTTACTCCATGGTGAGTTTCTTGCCATTGTGAGTTCAGGACAGAGTTTGCTAGTGCTGTTAGGACATATATTCATCTCTGCCTCTAAGACTTACAGAATTCAAGACTCTAAAGGAGACATTTTAATGTTGATTGCAGACAGTTGACAAGGTAGGAAACAATTACAGGTGCTGTTTGCCAAGGTTGTTCTATGGAATCCACGACTCTGCTAGAAACAGGATCTATTAGTTAGTTCTTGTGCTGTACACTGGGAAAAAGAGGTTTATGGGATGTATTATAAATCTAGACCCAAGGCTGAAATTAGGATGAGGAAATTGAGGCCAAGTCATTGCAAGTTCAGGGTTTGACCTTGTATTTATCCTGGGTTGAAAATTATGTTCAACATGGATTTTTTTTTGCCCTTATTTTGATTTTTAAAAGAATATTATATTAAGGTATTATTTATTTTGATTGCTGAACTTTTTTGACCTCCTTAAATTTTGTACACTGATAGGACCATCATGTTCTTAGCCTTTAGTTTGAAATGTAGCATTGCTCTCTCCGACACAATCTCAACATTTCATAAATTTAATAATACTTTTAAGTTACTGTACACTGTGTCTTTTTCTGGGTTATTTCTGGATTCTCAAGAGGCTATATCTGTTACCATGAAAGTGCTGGACCGTTATAGGGACCCAGTCTCTTTTGTTCCCTTGTTCTCCATTGCATCTCTAGCATCTGACACAATGTTAGACAATTAGCGATGGCTTAGTAAATATTATTTAATGATTTTTGTAATTATCTATCTGTCTATCATCTATCTGTCTATCCATCTACATACACTATAAACTGAATGTTCCAGTTAGCACAGTCCAGAGTCCAGATAATCAATCCTTTAACAGAAAAACAAGTGCATTCCTGGGATTTCTTTATTTACAAAGCAAGCATCTATTGAGCACTGACCTTATGGCTACCATTCATACTCCTCAGAAACCATGTGAGGTGGCTCTTATCATCCTCGCCTTTGAGACTGAAGCACAAAGAGATTAACCAACTACCCAAGACTATACGGTAAGTGGAGCCAGGGTTTAAACCCAGTTATTCTGACGCCAGCACCATTGTCCCATAACAAGTTTGTGGAATTGCCCTCCAGTCACACTCTAAATGCAATGTGCTTTCCACTTGGTTTATTGACGTGACTGTTGTTCATCATCCTACAGTCAGCCCACTTTACTCACCTGCTTATCCCTAGGAAGCATTTGAGTTTGTTAACACCTATTGTATGGTCTCTGTCTGTAGCTTTTACAAAGAGTGCCATGGTTTCAGTTCATTCCCACACACTGCAAGGAGGCAAAGGGGAAAACTCAATAGCTTTATCCTTCAAATTTATTTGAAAGAAGAGCTTTCCTTCAGGTAGACCTTTTATTCTACTTTTCTCAACTGAAATATGTAAAAAGCACGCCAAAACAACACAAAAAAACCTAAAAACAAAAAAAAAGAGTAATGATATTCCCAAAGGATATCAGTCAAGGCAACTGATCTGGCTTTCAATTCTCTTTTATTTTTCTAATTTTTTGTATTGTGGTAAAATACATATAACATAAAATTTACCATCTGTTCTGGTCAGCTTGGGCTGCTATAACAAAATACCATAGACTGAGTGGCGTACACAACAAACATTTATTTCTCACAGTTCTGGAGACAAGGAAGTCTAAGATGATGGTGCCTACACATTTGGTTCCTGGTGAGGACTCTTCCTGGCTTACAGAGGACCACCTTCTACCTGTATTTTCACATGTCAGAAAGAGAGAGAGAAAACTCTGGTGTCTAGGGTACAAATCTCATCCTGAAGGCTTCAGTCCATGAACTCATCTTATCTAAAAAAGTCCTAAAGGCCCCAGCTCCTAACATCATCATATTGATGGTTAGGGGTTCATATGAATTTTGGTCCATAACACTATCTTAACCATTTTCACTGCACAGTTCAGTGGTAGATACATTCACATTGTTGTGCAACCATCACCATCCACCTATAGAACCCTGTTTATGTCAGAGAACTGAAATTCTGTACCCATTAAATAATAACTTTGCATTATTTCTTCCCCAAAGACCCTGATAACCACCATTCTACTTTCCATCTCTATGATTTTGACTACTCTAAGTATCTCATATGAGTGGAATTGTACAATATTTGTCTTTTTCTGATTGGTTTCTTTTGCTTAGCATAGTGTCCTGAAGAACATGTTGTCACATGTCAGCATTTCCATTCTTTTTAAGGCTGAATAATATCCATTGCATGTACAAAGGGTCTTCAAAAAGTTCATAGAAAGATTCATATCTTTTAATTCCTATTTTTCCATGAACTTTTTGAAGTACTCTCATATATATCACATTTTGCTTCTCCATCTACTCATAGATACTTGGGTTGCTTCCACATTTTAGCTATTATGAATAATGTTGCTATAAACATTGGTCTACAAATATCTCTTTGAGACCCTGCTTCAAATGTTCTGAAGTGAAATTACAGAAGTGAAATTGCTGGATCATATGTTAAATCTATTTTGCAATTTTTGAAGAACTGCCACACTGTTTTTTATGCAGCTTGCCATTTTACATTCCCACCACCAGTTCCAATTTCTCCACATTCTTAGCCAACATTTCTTATTTTCTGGGGATTTTTAGTTGTTTTTTTTTTTTTATAGTAGCCATCTTAATGAGTGTGAGGTAGTGTCTCATTATAGTTTTGATTTGCATTTACCTAATGAGTGCTGTTGAGCATCTTTTCATGTGCTATGAATCATTTTTATATCCTCTTTGAAGAAATGTCCATTCAGGTCTTTTACCCATTTTTCAATTGCATTGGCATTTTTTGATTTGTTTTGTTTTGTTTTTAGAAGTTCTTTATATTCTGAATGTTAATCCCCTATTACATTCATTTTGTGGATTGCTGTTTTATTCTGTTCAGAGTGTCTATTGATGCAAACTTTAATTTTCATGAAGTCCAATTTGTTTATTGTGAAGGTTAATTCTAGGTGTCAGCTTTATTAGATTGAGGAATGCTGAGAAGCCTGGTAAAACTATCTTTATAGGTGTATCCATGAGGGTGTTTACAGAAGAGATTAGCATGACAGCCTGAATGGACTGGATGAGAAATATCCAGCCTCAATATGAGCAGGAACCATCCAATCCTCTGGCATCTCCAAGAGAACAAAAAATGAAGAAAAAAAGTAAATCACTCTATCTGCTGGAGCTGGGAAACACTCTTCTCTCTTGTCCATGGACATCAGAGCTGAAGACTTTCCAGCTTTTTGGCTCCAGGACTTATACCAAGGACATCATCAGCTTCCCTAGTTTTGAAGCCTTTGGACTTGGACTGAGCCATGCTACCAGCATCCAGTTTGCAGACAGCCTATCATGGGACTTCTCTTCACAATCGTGTGACCTAGTTCCCCTAATAAATCCCCTCTTATATATTTATAACATATTCTGTTTATTCTGTCTCTCTGGAGAACCCCGACTAATACATCTCTATTTTTGTTGTTATTGCCTGTATCTTTGATATCATATCCAAGAAATCATTGCCAAAATCTATATTGTAAAGGTTTTTTTTCCATGTTTTCTTCTAAGAGTTTTATAGTTTTAGGCCTTACGTTTAAGTCTTTGATTCAATTTGAGTTAATTTTTGTATATGATGTTAGATAAAGGTCCAATTTTATTCTTTTGTATGTGAATATCCTGTTTCCCAAGCACTATTTGTTGAAAAGGCTTTTTCCCCATTAAATGGTCTTCGCCTCCTGTCAAAAATGATTTGACCATACAGATGAGGGTTTATCTCTGGGTTTTGTATTCTGTTTCATTGTTTTTTATGTCTGATTTTAGGCCAGTACCATGCTGTTTTGATTACTGTATCATTACAGGTATCTCATATGAGTGGAATTGTAACATAT
>NW_007735737.1:25370-41434 GCF_000696425.1 Galeopterus variegatus | reverse complement strand
TTTTTTTTTTTTGTTTGTTTTTGTTTTTGATAGTAGCCATCTTAATGAGTGTGAGGTAGTGTCTCATTATAGTTTTGATTTGCATTTACCTAATGAGTGCTGTTGAGCATCTTTTCATGTGCTATGAATCATTTTTATATCCTCTTTGAAGAAATGTCCATTCAGGTCTTTTACCCATTTTTCAATTGCATTGGCATTTTTTGATTTGTTTTGTTTTGTTTTTAGAAGTTCTTTATATTCTGAATGTTAATCCCCTATTACATTCATTTTGTGGATTGCTGTTTTATTCTGTTCAGAGTGTCTTTTGATGCAAACTTTAATTTTCATGAAGTCCAATTTGTTTATTGTGAAGGTTAATTCTAGGTGTCAGCTTTATTAGATTGAGGAATGCTGAGAAGCCTGGTAAAACTATCTTTATAGGTGTATCCATGAGGGTGTTTACAGAAGAGATTAGCATGACAGCCTGAATGGACTGGATGAGAAATATCCAGCCTCAATATGAGCAGGAACCATCCAATCCTCTGGCATCTCCAAGAGAACAAAAAATGAAGAAAAAAAGTAAATCACTCTATCTGCTGGAGCTGGGAAACACTCTTCTCTCTTGTCCATGGACATCAGAGCTGAAGACTTTCCAGCTTTTTGGCTCCAGGACTTATACCAAGGACATCATCAGCTTCCCTAGTTTTGAAGCCTTTGGACTTGGACTGAGCCATGCTACCAGCATCCAGTTTGCAGACAGCCTATCATGGGACTTCTCTTCACAATCGTGTGACCTAGTTCCCCTAATAAATCCCCTCATATATTTATAACATATTCTGTTTATTCTGTCTCTCTGGAGAACCCCGACTAATACATCTCTATTTTTGTTGTTATTGCCTGTATCTTTGATATCATATCCAAGAAATCATTGCCAAAATCTATATTGTAAAGGTTTTTTTTCCATGTTTTCTTCTAAGAGTTTTATAGTTTTAGGCCTTACGTTTAAGTCTTTGATTCAATTTGAGTTAATTTTTGTATATGATGTTAGATAAAGGTCCAATTTTATTCTTTTGTATGTGAATATCCTGTTTCCCAAGCACTATTTGTTGAAAAGGCTTTTTCCCCATTAAATGGTCTTCGCCTCCTGTCAAAAATGATTTGACCATACAGATGAGGGTTTATCTCTGGGTTTTGTATTCTGTTTCATTGTTTTTTATGTCTGATTTTAGGCCAGTACCATGCTGTTTTGATTACTGTATCATTACAGTAAGTTTTGAAATCAGGAAGTGTAAGTCCTCCTGATCTGTTCTTTCTTGAGATTGTTATGGCTATTCACGGTTACTTGAAATTCCATATCAATATTAGAATAGATCTTTCTAGGGCCGGCCCGGTGGCGCACTGCTATAGTGCACCGCTTGGGAAGCGCGGTGGCGCTCCTGCCGAGGGTTCGGATCCCACATACGGACCGGTTCCCGCTCACTGGCTGAGCGAGGCGCGGGAGCAACACCGAGGGCTGCAATCCCGTTGCCGGTCCCGGTCCGGTACGGGGGCGACACTGAGGGTTGCGATCCATTGCCGGACATGGAAAAAGACAAAAAAAAAAAAAGAATAGATGTTTCTATTTTTGCAAAAAAACATTATTCGGATTTTAATAGGGGTTGCACTGACTCTTTAGATGGCATTGGGTATTATAGACATCTTCCAGTTCATGAACATGAGCTATCTTTCCATTTACTTATGTTTTATAATTTCTTTCAGCAGTATTTTGTAGTTTTCATATTACAAGTCTTTCATCTCCTGGGATAAGTTAATTTCTGAGGATTTACTCTTTTTTGAAGGTATTACAAATGGAATTGTTTCCTTAATTTCATTTTTTGATTATTCATTGTTATTATATAGAAATGAAACATGTCTGTATGTTAACATTTTATCCTGATTCTTTGCTGAATTTTTTATTAGTTCTAAGAAGTCTTTTGTGAAAACTTTAGGGTTTTCTACATATAAATCATATAATCTGTGAATAGAGATAATTTTACTTTTTTCTTTCCAGTTTTTATGCCTTTTATTTCTTTTTCTGTTACATAATTTCTGTGGCTAGAACTTCTAATATTATGTTGAATAGAGGTGGTAAAAGTGAGTATTCTTGCCTTGTTCCAGTTTTTAGAGGTAAATCTGACTTTCATTATTAAGCATGATGTTTGCAGTAGTTTTTCATATATAGTTTTTATTGTGTTGAGATACTTCTATTTCTAGTTTTTGAGTATGTGTATCAAGAAAAGGTGCTAAATTTTGACAATTTTTTTTGTCTCAGTTGAGATGATCATGTGGATCTTTCCTTTATTCTGTTAATGTAGTATATTACATTGATCAGTTTTTGTGCCTGTATATTAAAACATCTTTGCTTTCCAGAAATAAATCCCACTTGGTCATGGTGTATAATCCTTTTACTATGGTGCTGAATTTGGTTTGGTAATGCTTTGTTAATAATTCTGCATCAATGTTCATAAGAGATATTGATACCTAGTTTTCTTTTCTTGTAGTGTCTTTGTTTGACTTTAGTATCAGGTAATGCTGACATCAGAGCATGAATTGGGAAGTGTTTCCTCCTCTTTATTTATTTATTTATTTTGGAACGTTTGAGGAGGATTGGTGTTAACTCTTCTTTAAATGTTTGTTGGAATTCACCAAACAAGCCATAGGTCCAGGGCTTTTCTTTGTCAGTGGAGTTTTGATTACTGGTTCATTCTTCTTACTAGTTATAAGTATATTCATATTTTCTATCTCTTCATGATTTTATTTTGGTAGATTTTGTGTTTCTAAAGACTTTTCCATTTCAATTTGTTGGCATACATTTGTTCTTAGTACTCTTTTATAATCCTTTTTATTTCTGCAGAATTGATAGAAAAGTGGGGATTTTCATTTCTGATTTTAGTAATTTCATCTTCTCTTTTTTTTTATTGGTCTATCCAGCTAAAGATTTGTCAATTTTCTCAATCTTTTCAAAGGGCCTATCTGTGATTTGTGGACTTTCTCCATTGCTTTTATATTCTCCATTGCATTTATTTGTGCTCTAATCTTTATTTCCTTTCTTCTGCTAGTTTTTGGTTTAGCTTGTTCTTTTTTAGTTCCTTAAGCTGTAAAGTTTGGATGCTAATTTGACGTATTTCTTCTTCTTCTTCTTTTTTTTTTTTTTTTTTTTTTTGCTGCTGGGGCTGGTATGGGGATCCAAACCTGTGACCCTGAGGTTATGAGGCTGCACTGTACCTAACTGAGCCAACTAGCCAGCCCCTTTTTCTTTAATATAAGCATTAATTAGTAAGTATAAATACTTACTAACTTAACACTGCTTTTGCTTTTTCCCATAAGTTTTTCATATGTTGTATTTCTGTTTTCTTTGGTCTGTAAGTATTTTCTAATTTCCTTTGTGATTTATTATTTGATCCATTGGTGGATCCATGTTTAATTTCCATAAATACTAAATACATGAATTTTCCAGTGCTCCTTCTGTTATTGATTTCTAACTGCATTCTGTTGTGGTTAGAGAATATACTTTGAAAAATAAACATCTTTTTGGTCTACTGATACTTAATTTGTGGCCTAATGGATAGTCTATCTTGGACAATGTCCTCTGTGCACTTGAGAAGAAAGTGTATTCTGTTGTTATTGGATACACTGTTCAGCACATCTCTCTCAGATCTAGTTGGTTTATTTTGTTGTTCAAGTTCTTTATTTCCTTTCTTTCTGGTTGTTCTGTCCAGTGTTGAGAGTGAGATATTGAAGTCTCCAGCTGTTATTGTGGAACTGTCAACTTGTCCCTTCAATTCTGCCAATTTTTGCTTTATACATTTTTATTATCTTTTATTAAGTGCATAAATGTTTATAATTGTTATATCTTCTTGCTGTGTTGAACCTTTTATTAATATACAATATCCTTCTTTGTTTCTTAAAGCCTTTTTAAAATATAAAGTCTATTTGGTCTTATATTAATACATTTACCCCTAATATTTGCATGGAACGTTTTTTTCCATCTTTTCACTTTCAACCTATTTGTGTCTTTGAATCTAAAGTGAGTATCTTACAGACAGTACATAGTGGATTGTGGTTTTTTTTTAAATACATTTCACTGCTTCTATCTTTTGGGAGGTTTAATCCACTTATATTTAAGGCAATTACTGATAAGGAGCTGTCATTCTGCTATTTGTTTATAGATATTTTTTTGTCCCTCATTTCCTGTATTACTGTCTTTTTTTGTTGTTTAGTTGACTTTTTTGCAGCAAATTTTTAAAAATGCCTTTTATTTCCTTTTGTGTGTATTCTATAACTACTTTATTTGAGGTTACCATGGGGATTGGATTTAACATCTTATAATTATAACACTCTAATTTGAATTATACCATCTTAGCTTTAACAACATACAAAAACTCTACTCTCTTCAGCTTCATCCCTTATCCCTTTCAGTAACTGATGACACAAAATTACATCATTATGTATTGTATGTTCAAAACATAAACAAATATTCAGTGTTTTTTGGAATGCATTAGTGTCTTACATTATATAGAAAACAACATGTGGAGTTACAAACCAAAGTTATAATAATGCTAGCTTTTATACCTTCCCACATATTTACCTTTATTGTGATCTTTATTTCTTCATACAGCTTTAAATTACTTTCTAATATGCTTTCATTTCAACCTTTAGGTCCCCCTGTAGCATTTTTTGTAGGGAAGGTCTAGTGGAAATAAACTCCCTTAGCTTTTGTTTATGTGAAAATATGTTAATTTCTCCCTATCTTTTGCAGGACAGTTTTTGCTGGATATTAAATTCTTGGTTAACTATTTTTTTTTTCTTTTAGAACTTTGAATATATCAGCCCACTGCCTTCTGGCCTCCAAAGTTTTGATGAGAAATCTGCTTATAATCTCATTGAATATTCTTGGTATATGACAAGTTCTTTCCTTCTTCTTTTAATATTCTCTCTTTATCTTTGTCTTTCTACAGTTTGATTATAGTGTCTCAGTGTGGGTCTCAACATTTATTTTACTTGGAGTTTTGTGAGCTGTTTGGATGTTTATATTCATGTCTGGCATCAAATTTTGGAAAATTCCAGACCTTTTTTATCAATTATTTCCTCTACCCTTTTGGCTCTCACTTCTTCTTCTGGGACTGCCACAATGTGTACAATGGTCTACTTGATGGTATCCACAGTTCCCCTAGGCTCTATTCGGTTTTCTTTAATCTTTTTTTTTTTCCCTGTCCCTAAGCCTTGTTAATTTCAATTGTTTATCTGCAGTTTTGCCCTTTTTTTCCTGCCTGCTCAAATATGCTATTGAATTATTTCAGTACATTTTTTATTTCAGTCATTGTGCTTTTCAGCTGCAGAGTTTCTTTGCTTTGGTGATATTCCATTTCATTTTTACATAATTTTCTTGACTTTCTTTACATCTTTCCTTAGTTCTTTGAGCATGTTTAAGAGAATTGTTTTATTTATTTTTTCGCCAGTAGATAGATCTGCTATCAGGTCTTTCTCAGGGACAGTTTCTGTTTTGTTTTGAATAGGCCATATACTCCTATTTAATTGTGTGCCTTGTGTTTTTATTCTTGTTGCTGTTAAAAACTGGACAATTCAACCTAAAAATATGGTAAATCTGGAAATCAGATTCTGTACCTACCCCAGGACTTGTTTTGTTTAGTTTTCTATTGCTGTAGGCTGTCTTTGTGCTATAGATCAAGCTGAGGTAGGAAGTTAAGGTCTTTTCAGGTATTTTCTGTGCATGAGACTGCCTGGGCATGCACAATGACTTTTGAAACCCCCCTGTACATGCAGTTTCTCTTGGATACTCTATCTTTAATGTCTGGCTTCACAGAGGAGAAAAAAAGAAAAGAAAGGTAGACAAAACAGGTGTCGGACCTTTAAGTCCTCTGGACATCACTTCAGCTGGAGGGAAATGGGCTTACTACAAAGTTGGGAGAGTCAACAATAATAGCTGATAACCTCTGTGTCTCCATTTATATAGTTAGAAGCAGCAACAGGGATAAGAACACAGATCCTCAATGCCTAGAGGACAGAGTCTTAATTGCCCCACCGCCGAACTCCTACAAGGTGATGGACGATTCTCCAGGAACACATGCACAGTTTGCCATGGGGCTATAGGAAGAGAAAGGATGGCTGCTGGCCAAAATGAATAACAGCTCATTGTCCAAACCTTTGCCTAGGAGTTATAGGTCTTCAGGCTCCATAGTTCCAAAACAGTTATGTCATCTAGATTCTGCAAGTGCAATTGTTGTTTGGGTGGTCAGATAAATGGCTGGTGCTTCTTACTCAGCCTTCTTTTTAGAATTCTCCTCCTGGCTTTCAATTCTCAGTCTTCTTACTTGTATAGTTTGATGGTAGCTTAAAAGTTGCTTTGAGAATATGTGCACATATTTATATTAATTATGTCTTTATGATATTTCTTAAACTCAAGAGCTGCAGGTTGACTGATGTAAAGTGGATTTCCTATTTCCTTTGGAGAAGAGGATGTCCTAGCTAATTTCAAACTGATGCGTGCTCTCTAAGATAAAATAAAATGTTTTTATATGTATTTTTAAAACAACAATTGCGCGACACTGAGGGTTGCGATCCGTTGCCTGTCACGAAAAAAGACAAAAAGGAAAAACAACAACAACAACAACATTGTTGAGAGGGAGGGGGAGAGAGAGGAGGGAGGGAGGATTTGGCAATTGGCCATAATAATCAACCACATTGTATATTGACAAAATAAAATAAAATTTGGAAGAAAAAAAAAAAAAAGGACAACCACCACCTAATTTTCTTACCTATTTGTGGAAAAAAGTTCAGTTCCTAGTTACTGGAGAACTCTATTTCATCACCTTTTTTCTCATGCATTGTAGGAGAACTTGCTTTAAAATGGGCCTGAATTTAGACACTGGAGAGTTCTAATCTCTATTTCTCTACTAACCCATTTGGCAATATGGGGGAAGCTATGAACTCCTCTATATTTCAAGTCTATATTTTCTGAAATGGCAATGATAATAACTACCTCAAGGACATATTGTATGCTGTCTAGTTTGCAAGTATATTACACTTTTATGGGACAAAGCATAAACATATCTGGACTCTAGCTTGGCTTTGACAAATGCCAGTTAATTTCCTTCTCTGAAGCTGTACTGGCTTGCTCTGCAACACAGATTTGCCTAGAATGATAGGATTGATGAGAGCTAGTGACTGGGTCAGTGGCCTGCCAAGCCCTTTTTCCTAACTTCAGCTGCTGGTTATTAAATATGGCTCAGATCTAAACTTCCCTTCAGAAGCATGCTTTTATTCACAGCCCGATCTAGGATGACTATGTCCTTAACTTGACTTTGTCTCATTCCCAGAGGGGCTTACCATGTCTGGCATTTATTTTTCTCTTTTCAATACTCTCTAATCAATAGGAACATGATGTATTTCAGAGAATTGTGTTATTTGATAATTCCAGTCACTGACATCAAAGTTCAATCTCTCTGCCTTATCAGAATGCCATGGTTTGAATGATTGACCCCTCCAAAACTCGTGTTGAAATTTAATTGCCATTGTCATGTTATTAAGAGGTGAGCCTTTGAGAGGTGATTAGGCCATGAGGACTCCACTCTTAGGGTGAGATTAATCCCATTATGAAAGGGCTAGTTCAGCCCCTATTTGCCTCGTTTAGTCCTTTTGCCTTTTGCCATGTGAAGATCAAGACTTTCTCTCCTCTGAGGACTTAGTGTGCAAGGTACCATCTTGGAAGAAGAGAATGTCTTCACTAAACACTGAAACTGCTGGCACCTCGTCTTTAGACTTCCCAGTTTCCAGAACTGTGAGCCAATAAATTTCTGTTTATTATAAATTACTTAGTCTCAGCACAAGTTCAACTAAGACAAGTAACTTTTTCTGCAAAGTCTAGACCAGTGGTTCTCAACCAGACATAGATTTTACATCTCAGGGATGTCTGAAGACATTTCTGGTTGTCACACCTAGAGGGGGGTGTTTTTGGAATATAGAGGGTAATAGAGACCAGGGATGCTGCTACACATTTTATAATGCATAGGACAGTTCCCCACAAACAAAAATTATCTGGCCCCAAATGTCAATAATGCTGAGAATGAGAAGCCTTGAAAGCCTTGATCTAGACTGAACTGGGCATCCAGCTGACCCCCTTAGAATCCCCCCCAGTAAACAGGTGTTAATCTCCCATCCAGTAAGAGAAGAGTGGGTAGCTTTCCATTGTCATAGTCGTCATAGACTTATTAGATATATATCTTGGGCTCAGCACATATGAATTCATGAACCCCTAAGATGTGGAGGAATTGTAGCACATGAGATCAAAGACCACAGTTTTTAGAGTCAAGCAGATTTTTTGTACTGCTTTGGCTCTCTCACTTAGAAACAATAGTTGCATGAGAAAGTCACTTAAGTTCTCATAGGTTAAGGAACCCTCAACAAGATGAAAGTGATAGTATAGAGAAATTATGTATGTAATATAGTCTTAGTGTAGTGTTTGAAATATGGGAAAGATTCAGTGACTTGTAAATGTTACCATTGTTGACATCTTCATTAGTATCATCATTGTCATAGTCATCACTATCATCATCATTATAATCATCCCTCATCTTAGCTGTGCTTACAGCCACCACTCTGATACTACCTGAGCTGTGTGTGCAGGAAATATTGCATTTAATAAAAGCCATGTGTGTCAATTAACCTATGTATGACACAGTCAAGGAGGCAATTTGAGAAGGACGAAAGGAAATCAAGCAGTCAGGGAAAATGACATTTCATCAACTTGGCCCCACTTTCTATTACGTTTCAGATTGATATTCATGGAAATATATAATGTGGGCTGACATTGGAGGAAACATCAGCCTCTAAATGTGCTTGTTGAACTTTTAATTCTTTTTTTTTTCCCTTCCAAGAACATTTTCACGTACTTTCCCTGCCTGTTTGTGAAACACTCAGGGTTTCTCAAGCTTCATGCTTTTGTACACTGTATCAGTTCGACCCTTCAAATAGAAGAAATTTTACTGGTCCAAACTGTGGAAAAGTTCAGAACTTGCTAGCTCTACAGAGGATTGATCTAAGGTTCAAATTAGGTCCTCCAAACCAAGTCTCTCTCCATCTACCTCTTGACTTTAATCTTGTATGTGTTTTAGTCTCAAAGTCCACCAGGTGTTAAATTACTTGTCAGCAGCTCTGGATCTATGTCTTCTCAGACTGAATCCAGTGACATGGAGGAATGCTTTTTATTTCTAACCACTTAAGGTCTTTAAGAGAAAACAACTGTACTTTGGTATTCTTTGAACCCTTTCCAGTCTAGCATAGAATCCTACACTCACCAAATATGTAGAAAATACTAGTTGAATGAGATTTTTCCAAGTGTACGTATGGTTAAGGATAGGAAGTACACCTCAAAAGAACAAAACAAAAAGCT
The DNA here is from genome assembly GCF_000696425.1 of Galeopterus variegatus. Classification (NCBI taxonomy): domain Eukaryota; kingdom Metazoa; phylum Chordata; class Mammalia; order Dermoptera; family Cynocephalidae; genus Galeopterus; species Galeopterus variegatus. The sequence goes on along the minus strand of NW_007735737.1, from coordinate 32,007 downwards.
GACTCGTGGAGAGAAAAAGGAGCATTTCTTAAGTTGTACAACTCATTAGTAGCAGAGTATAGAAAACGCTGTCATTTGCCCTCAAGAAAAGATAATCCAATTTCCATTTCCAATGAATTATGTCACATGTGATTACTAATGAAATGTGGGAGAGGTTAGCATGTGGGGCTCTGGAGAAGAAAGGTTTGTTCCTTATAAAGAGACCCATGAAAAGAAACATTTAATTCTTTGGCAGAGTGTTGCTTCTTAGTATGTGCCAGATGGAACATCAACAGATTTATCTGGCCATGGAAGTGTGAACACACTGAGGCTGGCAGATCAGAAATTTAGGAGTCACCTGGGCCATGATGGTGTCATTAAACTGTTTATTTAATGAACCAGGTATGTCCTGCTTCTGCAGTTTTCTTATTATGAAAGACAATAAATGTGTTCATCATTTAAGACAATTATGATAGGGTTTCAGTTTCTTGCAGCCATAAGCATCCTCATGAGTATCCAAAGAATCCAGGGTTTTTCTAAGAGATCAATTCACTTACGGAGAAAGAAGAGCTCTGTCTGGAATAAAAGCAGTTTTTATTTGGCTTAAACCAATGGGAAATTATCTGTTGGTGAGTCATTTCATAGATTCAAACTTTGCAGATGGAACAATGGCCTCTTTTGATGTCCTTGTAGCAATAGTGTAAGTTTTCAAATACAGCTCCTGCCCTCAGGGAACTTTTAATCTCCCCAGAGACTTGAGGACTGACCTGCCCAGTCTGATAAGGTATGTGTTGGCAGGCTGCCCTGTTTCTTATCTTAGCATTACCAAGTATGTGGTAGGTACTCACTCAACATAAAGTTTGAATATCTGAGCAAGTGATCTAGGTAATATGGATCCAGGAGATACACATACAATATCTCCAGTAATAGATGAGGAGAAAGAGAAATGTGGGAGAGAAGAAAAATGTACAATCTACATTCATTTATGTTATGGAAACATTATCCTAGATTTTGCTTTAAACTACTAGCAGGCCTGTCTCAGGAAATGGAATGACTTAGAGTTTTTAAATAAATAAATGAGGAACATCTCTTCAATTAAAAAGCAGAAGCTGTTCAATGTAATTCCTTCCAGAATAACATCCTAATATGGTGGCTTTTTTTTTGGACTCTGAACATATTTAAAATTTTTTAATTATGTTAAAACCATGTAACATAAAATTTACCATTTTAATCATTATTAAATGTACATTTCAGTGGTGTTAAGTATATTCACATTGTTGTGCAGCAGATCTCTAGATATTTTTTATATTATAAAACTGAAACCCATTGAAAAACAATGCTACGTTTTCTTCTCTCCTCAACCTCTGATAACCTACTTCTCCCTCATTTTACTGTCTGTTTCGATGAGTCTGACTACTTTAGATACTTTATATGAATGGAATCATACAGAATTGTCTTTTTGTGACTGGCTTATTTCACTCACTATAATGACCTCCAGGTTCATGCATGTTGCTACAAATGGCAGAATTTCCTTCTTTTTTAAGCTGAATAATATCCTATTGTATGTATATATATATCATATTTTCTTTATCTGTTTACCCATTCATGGACATTTGGGTTGCTTCCACATCTTGGTTATTGTAAATGATGATTCAATAAACATGGGTATACAAATATATCTTTGAGATCCTGCTTTGAATTTGTTTGGACATATACCTAGAGATGAAATTGCTGAGTTATACGTTAATTCTATTTTTAATTGTTTGAAGCACTTTCATATTTTTTTCCATAGTGGCTGCACCACTTCACACTCTCACCAGCAATGCACAAGTGTTCCAATTTCTCCAACATTTTGTCCAATTTGCCATCATTTGTTCCTTTTCTTTCTTTCTTTTTTTCTGGAGTGGCCATCCTAATGGGTGTGTGGTGACATCTCATTGTGGTTTTAAGTTTTTCTAGTGATTAGTGATAGTGATGTGGACATATTTTCAAATGCTTTTTGGCCACTTGTATATATATTCATTAAAAACATGTCTATTAAAGTTTATTGTCCATTTTTAACTAGGACATTTTGTTACTGTTGAATTACAGCAGTTCTTTAAATATTCTGGATATTAAAATTACATCAGATATATGATTAGCAAACATTTTCTTCCATTCTGTAGGTTACCTTTTCACTTTATTGATTGTTTGCCTTGATGTGCAAAAGTTTTTAAATTTAATACAGTCTCATTTGTCTAGTTTTGCTTTTGTTGACTGTGCTTTTGGTGTCATATTCAAGAAATTGTTACCAAATCCAATTTCATGAAACTATTCCATGTTTTCATTCTTGAGTTTTATAGCTTTAGGTTTTATTTTTAGGTCTTTAATCCATTTCTGTGTAAAGTGTAAGATGAGGTCCAACTTCATTCTTTTTCAGATGAATATCAAGTTTTCCCAGCACCATTTGTTAAAGAGACTTTTTTCTTTATTGTGTCCCTTAGTTCCCTCAACAAATTTTTTAAATCTGGAAGCAGATAATGAAATGTCCAGAGACATATATTTGGATGAATATAATGCTTTTGTTTTTGTTGAGAATTTGAGCTTCTAAGAGCTGTCCTGTGTTGCTTAAACATGACACAAAATAAGAAGTGCCAATCTTTCAGCCTTGAATTCTTCATTTTTTGTGGTTTATTTTTCAGTGCTATAAAGGAAACCCTTTAGTAGAATGAATTCTGACTTCTAATAGAAATGGGTAAATTAGATTAGACTTATTTAATTTCTGGAGTTGCTATATACTTTGTTTTATTTCCTGGTAATAAAATATAGCTCTGAAACGGATTTTCTATAGCCCTCATGAGACCAGTAAAGACCTTTTAAATGACAGGAATGAAATGTGCTCTATATTTTGGTGTATTTTTATTGGTGGTGCCAGAGAAAGGGGATGAAACAAATTAACTCATTGTGTATTTCCTGAACTTCTACTTTGTATTTACCAGTGTACTAGATAAAAGATTAAAGATATTTTTTTCTTTTTAAGGTATAGATGGCTTGGTAGAAGTAACATGTGCATTTAATTATAATACATGCTAGAAACTAAATATTAAGAGTTGCATTCAGGTGAAGAATGTGTTCAGAATAGAGAAGGTTCATGTCTGGCTGAGGGAAAGCCTTCATGAATGATGTGCTTTAGCTGGTATTTGCAGGATGTTAATAGTTGGCACTATATAATAATAGCTGACAATTATTGAATAGTATCTATGTTGTCAGGTACTATTCTAAGTGCTTTAGTAATTTACTTAATCTTATAGTCATCTTATGATGTAGGTATTATTATTATTCCATTTCATGCATAGGTAAATAAAGGCACAGAGGGGCTAAGCCACTTGCTGAAGGACACATAGCCAGCAAATAGCAAAACCAGGATAAGAACCCCTGTAGTCTGACTCCAGAGCCCAGTTTCCAACACCCCTGATACAGGGAATTACAGAGCAGATACAGTTATAAGTGTAAAAGCAGGGTCAGAAAAATATGAGTGAATGGGAGATGGCAGAGAGCTTAATCTGTAACATAGCGTCTACTATGGGGGTTGGTAGGGATAGATATTAGATGGGAAATTTAGCGCAGAATGACAGAGGGCTATAAAAGCTAAAAGTCTGTGCTTTCTTCTGAGGGCAATGAAGAGCAAGGAAAGTTGTTGCCATCATGAAGTGGTGTGTTCAGAGCTGTTTTATGAAAATTAACTTACCAAGGGCATAGAATGCTGTGGAATGTCAGGGTGTCATCCATGTGGCTTGATTACCCTCAGATTGCTGAGGGAGAAATGATTCAGAGATACCAAGATAATTTCTCCCAAATAGTAAATGAAATGAGATGAGGCAGCTAGCATTAAAACCCTAGTTTCTGTGGCTCTAACACCTTTTTTTTCTTTTTTTTCTTTCATTTTATATTATTATGTTTTTTAATAAAGAGAAGTGACTTGCAGGCAGGGGTGACAGGTAGGCAACTACAATGCCACAGAAGAAGAGGTAATGAAGGTCTGTACAAGGTTAAAAAAAAAAAGATGTTTGTCAGGGGCTTGGGACATGCATAATCATTTTATTTCCACTGTCAATTGGGTCTGGGAACTTGGAAAAAGAAAAACCAAACAGGATTATGTGGTTTTAGAATAGGTAGATATTGGAGCAGTTAACAAAAAATTGAAATAAAGTTTAAGGAATGTATTTGGGAGTAAAGACGATGAATCCAATTCTGGACCATATTCCAGATGTCACATCCATGTGTTTGAGTCCAGGGAACAGGACAGGGATGTTGGAAGAAACTTGGAAAGGAAGATGTGGATTTGGAAACTGCTATTCTTAGAGAAGTGACAGCTATTCCTTCTTTCTTTTGAACTAATTGAAGGATTTTATCATATAAAGTAATCATGGCACGATTTTAAAATGTGGCATTTTATCATAAGTCCTATTTCAAGAGATTCATGATTTGCTTTTTATATTTTGCTTTGTTTTTTTGAGACAGATGTAAGCAAATATATGAATATATGCATATATTTATACGTATTTATATTTTGTATCTATGCATATGTAAAGATAGCTAACTAGCCAGCTAGATAGATATTGTTATGTGAATTGTATTAAAAACAGAGGCTATTAATACCTCCCTCCTGCCCACCCTAGGACTAACCAACTCTGAAATCTTTTAGTTTTTTTTTTCCTTCCTTCACTTATTGGTGGAAGAAATGGAAGCAAGGAAAGGAAAGGAGAAGAAAAAATGAAGAGGAAAAGAAAGAAGGAAAAAAAAATGCATAGGGAAAGTCCAGCAATACAGTCTGTCACAGCCTGGTATCTGGAGTTTGGCATTTCAGGTGACAGCAGAGATGTGGCAGAGGATGAGGATTAAATTAAGCCTCTAAGAGGGTCAATCAGGACAAGAGTCTGGAGACACAGAACAGAGTGGTCTGAGAGGACTGCTGGGAAAGGCAAGGGAAGGATGCCAGAACCAGGTTGAACTTTAAAAAATAAGGTAGGATTTCACTTTGGGGCTACCTCAATCACTGTTAGTTTCAAGGAAACTGAATTAGTTGTGCCACCCTAAGGAAGGTCAGACTTCCAGTTCTGCTGTCAGAGTCACATTTGAAGGCTTGAATAGCAGGATTCACTCATGCTACCACCTGATTTTTTGAATTTCAGCTTATAAAGTTTCTTATGAGAACTATCAGAGGTGGTGTCCTTGTCTCTACCCTTAAATCTAGGATGGCCTTAAAACTGACCAGTGGCAGAGCAGCACTATATGGGTTCTGGGTCTAGGTCTCAAGAGGCTTTGTTTACTTTTGCACATTTTCTTGGAATCCTTCTACCCTCCCATTATGAACAATCTCATGCTAACCTGCTGGAAGATGAGAAAACGTGTGGAGTAGAGAGAAGCCAACGCAGCTGACACATCCTAGATTAGCCAGCAGCCAGCTACAAACTCATGAGTGCACCCAGCCTAGATCCACAAGTCCTGCACTGATGAGCAGAACCACTCAGAGCAATCCAGCCCAAATTGCTCACCCACAAGGTCACAAAATCAGGAGCCAAATAAGTGTTTGTGGTTTTAAGCCACTAAATTGCATTCGTTGGTTTGTTTTAAAACATGGCAAAAGCTAACTGACACGGTGCAATAAACTGGCTGAATATGAAATATAAGATCAGTGAAGTAACTGGACCTGAGGACTGAGGAGCTGTCAAGTAGTCGGGGGAGGGGGCGCGAAATGGTCACATCAGAGGAGATATTTGGACAGTAGAGAGTGGTCATATGTCCACAAGCCTCTTTATGGACCACGATTAAACTTGGAAAACATCTAAGCAGAGCTGATTTGTGTTTTTGTTTTTTTTGTTTTATTTTAAATTAATGCTTAAACATAGAGGGGGAAAATTTAAGAATTCCATCTAACCCTGCAGTAATGTGACTTTTTCTTATCATATCCTCAGGAAGGAAATAGAAGGGAAGTACTTCTGATAAATATTTTTGTTTGTTTGTTTTCTTTTCCTAAGTCAAGACATAATAGAAAACAAAATAATCATGGCTGAACTTTACATAGCACTTGAGTCATCTATACTGAAAAGGAAATAGACAAGAATAAAGGGAAAGGGTGCTTCAACTACTGTGTAAAATAGACACAGCACAAGAATCCAGTCTAGACAGAAAGGTCAAGGCTCTGCCCTGGCAGTGAGTCTGGAAGTGCAACAAAAAGAAGAAACACAGAGACTGGACAGAAAGAGGAGGAAAATCAGGATTTAAGGGAACCCTTAAGTCATTCACAAATGTATGGTTCTTTTTTCTATTTTAGAAAACTGTGACTTCTAAGAGTAAATATAAGAACTTCTTCCACTGAGTCAGGAACTAATACATGAGGCAGAACTAAGGCTCGTATACAAAGAATTCCTCCACATATCCTCTTCCAGGCTTTGAGAATGCAGAAATAAACATGGCAAAAAGGCCATAGAAATGTCAAGGTAGCCTAGATATCCAGAAATATACACTTAGTCAAATAACTAATAGCTATTTGGCCATTAAAAATCATCACAACAAACAGCCCAATTAAAAAATGGGCAAAGTACTTGAATAAATATTTCTCTGAAAATGCACAGATAAACAATAAGCACATGAAAAAATGCTCTACATCACTAACCAT
>NW_007735737.1:18831-25311 GCF_000696425.1 Galeopterus variegatus | reverse complement strand
TCTCAGAAATAAACATGGCAAAAAGGCCATAGAAATGTCAAGGTAGCCTAGATATCCAGAAATATACACTTAGTCAAATAACTAATAGCTATTTGGCCATTAAAAATCATCACAACAAACAGCCCAATTAAAAAATGGGCAAAGTACTTGAATAAATATTTCTCTGAAAATGCACAGATAAACAATAAGCACATGAAAAAATGCTCTACATCACTAACCATCAGTCAAAAGCAAACTGGAACCACAAGGAGATGCCACTTGATATCCTTTAGAATAATTATTATCAAAATACAGAAAATAACAAATGTTGGTGAGTATGTGGAGAATTTGGAACCCTTGTACATTGCTGGTGGGCCTGTAAAAAACCCTTGTACAGCTGCTGTGGAAAACAGTTTGGTGTTTTCTCAAATTGTTGAACATACAATTATCATATGGTCCAGCAATTCCACTTGTAGGTATATACCCCCCAAAGTTGAAAGTAGGGTCTCAGAGACTTACTTACCAATGTCCATAGCAGCATCATTCACAATAGCCAAAATGTGAAAACAACCCAAATGTCTATCAACAGGTGCACTGATAAACAAAATGTGGTATATATTTAATAATGAATATTATTTAGCCTTTAAAAAGGAATGAAATTCTGATACATGTCACAACACAGAAGGTTACCATAGCAAATTGTATTTTTAGAGATGGTCAGCTTAATATATCTTGTTTCATGGCCTGTGGGATTATGCTTCTCCTGTTGAATCTGAGAGGTGTTTTGACTGTGATTGATTACCACTGCGACTTCCAAGGCTAAATTATAGAGGCAGCACATAACATAACAGAGTAATAAGTGCTGCAGGCAAGATCCATCAGTGAATGATAAATGTAGAGGGCAAAAGTTTAAGAAATAGCACCTTTCCTTAGGCTTAAAATATCTTTCCCAAAACATTTTGAAAGAAAGTAAACCGAAACACCAGGTACTGATCAAGCTTTATTAAAGGAAAAGAATCTGCAGGCTGCACTCAAAATGGGGGGCAGCAGCCGGGCGTGGGGGTGGGAGGGCTTCTATAGACTGTAAGGAAGGCTGACATAATCAGGGAGGGGTTTGGTGCTGGGGTGGAAGATAAGGCTGGCGGGTGCAAGCAGGTGGAAGGTTGCACCCATGTGGAAGTAAAGGAGTTTCTATTTCTCAGGAACCATGAAGTTTCTTGTAAGGGAAAGCTATGGCCATTTTGTGCTCAGTGTGTGTAAAAATGGTGCAGTTCACATCCAAGATCCATCACATTTGTTAATTACAATGTAAAAAATAAAACAAAACAAAACTTTACAGTGAACAAACCTGGCAAAAAACTACCAAAACCAAGTAATAAAAACTAAAATCACCAATAAGAAGACAAGTCAACATCATCAACTCCTTGACATCATGCACCTCAAAGGACATGTCTTCTTTGTGCCCAGTAATGCATAACTTTCATCTAATCATGAGAAAATGGAAAAGACCACTTTGTGGGACATTCTACCATATAACTGACCAGTACTTTTCAAAAGTGCCAAGGTCATTAAAGACGAAGAAAAAAACAAGGAAAAATCAATGATTGCAGAACACTAAGAGACATGACAAACAAGCAATGTGGGATCCTGGACTGGATTCTTGAAGGTAAAAAAGGGCATTTGTGGAAAAAACGTGGAATCTGAATAAAGTCTGATGTTCAATAAACAGTATTATATCAATTTCTTTTTATTTTGATAATTGTACCATGAGTATGTAAATACTAACATGAGAGAAAGTTAGATGGAGGGTATTTAGCAAGTCTTTGTACTAACGTTGCAACTGTCCTATAAGTCAAACATAATTTCAAAACAAAAACAATTTTTAAAGAAGACCAGTACAGCTTCTGCCTAATCTTGTTGAGGTATTTCCTTTTGGAACACATTTACCATAATACAAAGAAACCAAAAAGCCCCATAGAAAGGATGCGGGTAGTTTCCTAGCCACAACTCCACCTGAGGTCCCAGGGACAGGCAGCATCAGACATGTGCACAAGCAAGTCTTCAGATAATTCCATCTTCTAGCAATCATACCACTATAGCTCATGCCAACAGAGCAAAGAGGAACTGAGCAGACCCACCCCACCCAAAATGCAGATTGGTGAGAAAAATAAATGTTGTGATTATTTTAAGGTATCAGGTTTTGCAGTGGTTTGTTACACAGCAATGAAAAATTAGAATAGGCACACAAGGAGCTGTTAGGGGTCGTCATTATTTGGATGACTTCTGTTATGATTTTCTTCCCTATATTTTTATTATAACTATGAATATGAATGATTTATGTAGTTAAGTTAATAAAACATTGGAAGAGACAGCATTTACAGATCCAGCCCTATATTACCATTGCCTCTCCAAAATGTTACAAATAGTTTGTCTGGCTAAGACATGGAAGGGAGTGTGAGCTCAAGGAAAAAAGCAATGGTTTTAGCAATAGATAAGGGCTAAATGAAAAATAATTATATATGTATATATTTTTTATTTTAATGAAAATAAATCCTTGCTATATTACCTGAGCTGTTATAAATGATCTCATTGTGGTACACTGAAAACACAAAGGGAAATATGTGATATATATATATATAGAGAGAGAGAGAGAGAGTCAGTTTATTCCAATGACTGTTGACTATTTCAACTCTTACCACTAAGGCAAATTCGCAGAGAAGTTACATCTTATCGTCTAACACACATGAAACACATCTGTTTATTATTTATTTATTTATTTTCTCCTCTCCTTTGAAATCACAACTACAGTAAAAGATTAGATTATTCTCCCATTTATTACACAAAAGCCTGCTAAGTCCCCAACATAAAACTTAATACTATATAAGTTAAAGAGAAAGCGATATTGATGAGACAGGGAGTTCATATGCTCATTAGTATTGGAAAGAGCAACAGTATGTTTCAGAGTGACAAAATTATGTTACAGAGCTAATCGATATAAATATAGCATTTTTGTTAGTGAATGATTAGTATAAATAATGCTGACTTTATTTTAAATACCCAAACACTGGAGAAAATAATGGAATCAGTGGTAGGAAGCAGATGGATCATTTAGTTTATTTCTCAATTACAGCTGACACATTAGTTACAGAAATTTTCATGTCATCTTTTTTAATGGTCCATTTTAAAGCTGTGTTTATTGTTGTAATAAATAAATACATAACATCCTCTTATTAGAACAGTAATGGAAATTTCTTACAGCAAAACACTTACATTCTCACATCACACTAACACCCTAAAAGGAACATCAATAAGAAAGTTTACCCAGCTCCCCAAAATAAGGCCTGTGCATGGTGGAAATGAAAGACAGCAAAATGTGGTCATAAAAAAAAGTGGAAAACATACTACCTTTTCAAACAGGTTATTAATATTTAAGAGGATTTACATCTCACATGGTCCTTCTAATAATACAGACACATCAATCTGTGTGTATGTTTCCCAGCAACAAATTGTACTCCAACCTACCATGTAAGACACAGGCAGATGATAAAGTTATTACCTCAATTTTAGGCTTTTGTTACAACTAGCAGTGACTAACATGCTGACGGGAAACATCCACACCAACTTGATATTTTATTTATTTTTTTAATTGACATGATTATACATATTTATGGGGTACAGAGTTGACTATCAGTATTTGTGTACAATATGTGATGATTGAATCAGTGTTGTTAGTGTGTTCATCATTAGAAATCATAGTTATTCTCTGTGTCCCTTACCCAATTTCTCCCTAATCCCCTTTTTCCCTATCCTTTCCCACTGCTGGTTACTGTAGGTCTGTTCTCTCCTTCTGAAAGTTAAATATGTTATTGTAGTCTTCCTTCCTTCCTTCCTTCCTTCCTTCCTTCCTTCCTTCCTTCCTTCCTTCCTTCCTTCCTTCCTTCCTTCCTTCCTTCCTTCCTTCCTTCCTTCCCTCCCACTTATGAGCAAGGACATATGATATTTCTTTCTATGCCTGGCTTATTTCACTTAACCTAATTTTCCCCAAGTTCATCCATGTAGCTGTGAATGGCAGAATGTCATTCTTTTTATGGCACAGTCACCATTTCCTTATTCAGTCATCCATCGATGGACACTTAGGTTGTTTCCATATATTGGCTATTGTAAATAGAGCTGCAATTAACATGGGAGTGCAGGTACCCCTTCAACATGATGATTTCATGTCTTTTCAGTACATACCCATAAGTTGGATTGCTGGTTCATATGGTAGTTCTGTGTGTGGTTGTTTGAGAAATCTCCACACTGTTTTCCATAATGGCTGCACTAATTTGCAGTCCCAGCAACAGTGAAGAAGAGTTCCCTTTCTCCACATCTTCACTAGCATTTGTTATTCTCAGTCTTTTTGATCAAAACCAGTCTAACTGGGGTGAGATGATATCTCATTATGACTTTGATTTGTATTTCCCTGGTGATTAGTGATGGTGAACATTTTTTCATGTACCTGTAGCCATTCATATGTCTTCCTTTGAAAAATGCCTATTCAGCTCCTTTGGCCATTTGTAAGTTGGATTGTTTGGGTTTTTTTCACTGTATAGTTGTTTGAGTTCCTTGTAAATTCTGAATATTAATCCCTTGTCAAATGTATAGTTTACAAATATTTTATCCCATTCTGTAGGTTGTCTTTTAACTCTGTTGATTGTTTCCTTTGCTGTGCAGAAGCTTTTTAGTTTCATATAATCCAATTTGTTTATTTTTTCTTTTGTTTCTTGTGCTTTTGAGGTCTTATTCTTAAAGTCTTTGCCTAGTCCCACATTCGGAAGTATTTCCCCTACTTTTTCTTCTAGTAGTTTTATAGTTTCAGGTCTTATACTNCAACAAATTGTACTCCAACCTACCATGTAAGACACAGGCAGATGATAAAGTTATTACCTCAATTTTAGGCTTTTGTTACAACTAGCAGTGACTAACATGCTGACGGGAAACATCCACACCAACTTGATATTTTATTTATTTTTTTAATTGACATGATTATACATATTTATGGGGTACAGAGTTGACTATCAGTATTTGTGTACAATATGTGATGATTGAATCAGTGTTGTTAGTGTGTTCATCATTAGAAATCATAGTTATTCTCTGTGTCCCTTACCCAATTTCTCCCTAATCCCCTTTTTCCCTATCCTTTCCCACTGCTGGTTACTGTAGGTCTGTTCTCTCCTTCTGAAAGTTAAATATGTTATTGTATCCTTCCTTCCTTCCTTCCTTCCTTCCTTCCTTCCTTCCTTCCTTCACTCCCACTTATGAGCAAGGACATATGATATTTCTTTCTATGCCTGGCTTATTTCACTTAACCTAATTTTCCCCAAGTTCATCCATGTAGCTGTGAATGGCAGAATGTCATTCTTTTTATGGCACAGTCACCATTTCCTTATTCAGTCATCCATCGATGGACACTTAGGTTGTTTCCATATATTGGCTATTGTAAATAGAGCTGCAATTAACATGGGAGTGCAGGTACCCCTTCAACATGATGATTTCATGTCTTTTCAGTACATACCCATAAGTTGGATTGCTGGTTCATATGGTAGTTCTGTGTGTGGTTGTTTGAGAAATCTCCACACTGTTTTCCATAATGGCTGCACTAATTTGCAGTCCCAGCAACAGTGAAGAAGAGTTCCCTTTCTCCACATCTTCACTAGCATTTGTTATTCTCAGTCTTTTTGATCAAAACCAGTCTAACTGGGGTGAGATGATATCTCATTATGACTTTGATTTGTATTTCCCTGGTGATTAGTGATGGTGAACATTTTTTCATGTACCTGTAGCCATTCATATGTCTTCCTTTGAAAAATGCCTATTCAGCTCCTTTGGCCATTTGTAAGTTGGATTGTTTGGGTTTTTTTCACTGTATAGTTGTTTGAGTTCCTTGTAAATTCTGAATATTAATCCCTTGTCAAATGTATAGTTTACAAATATTTTATCCCATTCTGTAGGTTGTCTTTTAACTCTGTTGATTGTTTCCTTTGCTGTGCAGAAGCTTTTTAGTTTCATATAATCCAATTTGTTTATTTTTTCTTTTGTTTCTTGTGCTTTTGAGGTCTTATTCTTAAAGTCTTTGCCTAGTCCCACATTCGGAAGTATTTCCCCTACTTTTTCTTCTAGTAGTTTTATAGTTTCAGGTCTTATACTTGTCTTTAATCCATTTTGAGTTGATTTTGATATATGGTGATATGTACAGATCTAGTTTCATTCTTCTACACATGGATATTCAGTTTTCCCATCACCATTTCCTGAAGAGGCTGTCCTTTCCGCAATGTATGTCCTTGGTGCTTTTGTTGAAGATCAGTTGTCTGTAAGTACTGGGTTGATTTTTGTTTTCTCTATTCTGTTCCACTGGTCCATGTATCTGTTTTTATACAAGTACTATGCTGTTTTGGTTACTATAGCTTTATATATAGTTTGAAGTCAGGTAGTATAATGCCTCCAGTTTTATATTTTTTTTTT
>NW_007735737.1:15925-17894 GCF_000696425.1 Galeopterus variegatus | reverse complement strand
TTTTTTTTTTGCACAGGATTTCTTTGGCTATTTGGAGCTTTTTGTTATTCCATATGAATATTAGGATTGTTTTTTCTATTTCTGTGAAAAATATCATTGGTATTTTAATGGTAATTTAATCTGTAGATCATTTTGAGTAGGATGAATTTTAAACAACATTAATTCTCCCAACCCATTAACATGGAATGTCTTTCCATCTTTCTGTATCCTCTTTAATTTCTATCAGCAATGTATTGTAGATCTCATTGTAGAAGATCTTTTACTTCTTTGGTTAAATTTATTTTCATGTATGTTATTCTTTTGGTAGTTATTGTAAATGGGCTTGCTTTCTTGATTTCTTTTTCTGCTTGTTCATCCAACAACGACAGAATATACATTGTTCTCATCAGCACATGGATCATTCTCCAGGATAGACCAAATGTTAGGCCACAAAAGAAGTCTTAGAAATTTAAAAATATTGAAATCATATCAAGCACATTTTCAGACGATGATGTAATAAAAATTAAAAATTAACAACAAACAAATCTTTGGAAACTATACAAATTCATGGAAATTAAACAACATGCTCCTGAATGACTAATAGGTCAAAGAAGAAATAAAGTAGGAAATAAAAACATTCCTTGAAACAAATAAAAATTAAGCACAGCTTACCAAAACCTCTGGGATACTGCAAAAGCAGTACTAAGGGGGAACTTTCTTGCAATAAGAGCTTGCATCGAAAGAATAGAAAGACTTCAAATAAACAACCCAATTTGATATTTAAAAGCTTCATTCATTGCATTGGGAGAATAAGGTATTTATTTGTAAGTAAACAGCCGGATTGCTTAATTTTCTCATAGACTCCTTATTAGAGTAGGGTGCAATAGAAATTGAGTGAAGCAATCAAGTGATATAGACTTACTGAACCCCTACAGTTTCTCTACTACTCTGTTAGGTTATTGTCTGATTTATAGTGTTGAGTGTTCACAGGTATTTACAGAGATTGAAGAGCAATTTAGGAAACATACTCCTTGATTATTTGGCTATGTTATTCAAACATGTAACTATGTAGACATTCTTCCAATTTATCATTTTCCTTGGCTATTGTAGCCTTGGCTAATTGTCCACATGGATGTTCTTTGGACTATGATTTTGTCACTAAAAAGTCCTAAGTAATCTGAATTTTAGTAACTATTAAGGACTTGAACTTGGAATCAGACACATATAGGGAAGATGGACTCTGAAAGTAATGAGCAATGTGGTAAAAGCTACAAAGAGGAAGCCCTGAGTTTCTACATATGTGTGTCATTGGCAAATGTAATGTTCTATGAAACAATGAGGTTTCAACTGAGACAGGAAGAATGTAAAAGAATGCATTAGGCAATGAGGATTGGTGAGGAGGAGAGTGAAGGAAATAGTGTGTGCAAAGATCATGTGTATGTAAGAGCATGGTAGCTAGTAGGAGCTTAAGGAAAGCCAGCAAGTGTGGAATGTGAAGACTGAGGGGTGTGAGAAATGGTTGTGGAGATGTAAGTGGGGGTTGCAGGAGTATGACATGAACTAACAGCACACGATAGTAGAAAATCTTCCTCGTAGTGAACACTAACTGTTGTTATTTCTACCGTGGACTTAATACATAATGTCTATTCACAAAAGTCTGGTCAATAACAAATCATTTTCCTTTCATAAAAATGAGTTAGTTTAAAGAAGAAGAGAAGTAGTTTGAGCTCTAAGATAGAGAAGCCAGGGAATCTTCTTAGTAAGACTTTCTGTGGTTCTGGACAATTCTTACGCTATATTTTATTAATTCTTGAAAACTATCAAGTTTCAGAAAAGGAGGGTCTTTCCAGCTAGCTCTGTGTAGAAAGATGATGGACCAGTTAACCTTGTCTTAATATAAAAAATGAGCTGTTTCCAAATAATTATATCCAATGTCCCTGGCTCTTTGAGAAATGAAGTTTGTTAAATTCCTATTTCATTAAATTGAATC
>NW_007735737.1:13050-15742 GCF_000696425.1 Galeopterus variegatus | reverse complement strand
AAAACTATCAAGTTTCAGAAAAGGAGGGTCTTTCCAGCTAGCTCTGTGTAGAAAGATGATGGACCAGTTAACCTTGTCTTAATATAAAAAATGAGCTGTTTCCAAATAATTATATCCAATGTCCCTGGCTCTTTGAGAAATGAAGTTTGTTAAATTCCTATTTCATTAAATTGAATCGAGAATATAAATGTATGATCTCATGATAAATGATGATAATTATTTCCAAATAGGGTTTTATCTTACTATTTTTCTTCTGAACTTGCAGTATCTTTAAAGTACATATTTATTCATTGTATCCAGACTCCGGGTGGGTAACTATCAAGTACAATATCTCTGCAGAGGAGAATAACATTACAGTGAGTTAAAACCAAACCCAATGAGTTATAAACATGTTTGCTAGATATACAGATTGTGTGTTTCCTACACGAAGGATTGCAATACGGTGCCAATAAAATAGAAATGAAAAGACAACTTTCATGTCTGTAATTGCAAAACAGTGAACTGGAGGAATTTAGAAGGATGCTGTTTAGGAATTAGAAGCTGGGGAAGGAGAATTAAGGGCAACCTTAATTTTCATCAAAATCACCTACAAAAATCTTATTCAGCTCCTGGTTTATGGTTCCTGGTTCCAGTTTCTATTTTCTTTTATTGTATTTGGTAGTGAAAAATCTGGTTCTGCAAAGACAATTTTGGTTTGAAATGTGCATGCAAATGTGCGACTAAATTATTCAGCAAACCCAATACTGTTCAGAATGGATAGGAGCACTCCTCAGAGAAAAGGGGAGAGCAAAATCATTGACTTGCACTCTATAAAATCAACACAACCAGAGCAAGAAACTACCTTTAAATCAAAGGGCAGGTGGAGGGGAGCTCTTTGTTGTTATGTGAAAAATTAGGAACTTGGGAGTAGATACTCTTGGGTCCATTCCAAGTATCCATTTCTGCAGCCACCACTTATTTTAATCACCACATTCTCATCTAAGCCTTTCTCCAAGCATATTTCAGGTTGCATAGTGACATTTGTCAACTACTGTATTATGAAGAGGGAACCACTGTCATTTTGCACCTGTAGCTGTCTTTTGCTTCTCACCACTGCAACAAACTGAACCAGTAGGCACCTTTTGAAACCATCTACTGGATGCATTAAAAATTCACATTGTGTTGCAGTACCTGGAGCCTCACAAATACATAATTAGTTTTCACACCATATATTTGAATCTTACCTATTGTTCTAGTTATATCTATTCTAGATTGGCTCTTCTAATGCCTTCAACTCAAAGCTATCATTCTTGTCTCATGTGTTAGAAAACAAACTAATAGCTGCAATATTCAGAAACACCTTATAGTGTGTTACATTATTATCATGTTATGGATATTATTGCATTTTTGAGGGGTGTATGTCGATCACAAAAACCAATTAAATTCAATGTCAATCTTAGGAATTACATAAAACTAAAGGACTATATTTTAAAAACAGTTAAAGCTTTCAAATTTCATAGCACGATTTCATTTGCGTTTAAAAAAGTTCCTGTGTGATAAGATTACTTACTTATTAACTTCATTTTTAAAATAGAAAGACTGGGTTCCAAGATTACACAACCAACAATAACTCAGAGATTCTGAGGCTAAATATTTCCACTCTCCTTCAGTAGGTTTTAAACTTTTATTTTCATCTGTATGCCAAGAACAAATATTGGCTCATACAGATGCTCAGTAAATGTTTATAATTTAGTTACAAAACATGATGCATACTAAGATCCATAGTTAATTAACAAATTCTGCTTGCTGGGGACACAAAGATGAAACAAAAAGACCATGTTTCTTCTTCCATCAAAATATTTGCAGTCTGATGGTGTCATGTAAATAGACAAACTCTAATGTTAACATATAAGGGTAATTAATGAGCATAAGAGTGTTGTGTGGATTATAGATAAGGGTAGCAATTATCTCACCTACTCCAGGAGAATTATCTAAGGCTTTACCAGGAACTTAACAATTTGCTCAGATTTGAAAGATTAGTAAGAGCTTGCCAGGTGAATAAAGATAGCTGAACATTTGTTACAGGAAGAACAGTATGCACAAAATACATGGAGTTGAAAATTTCATTATGAGCTCTGAGAACAAAGAAAGCATTATTGTGTCTTAAGAATAGTGGCCTTGTGGAGAAGTACTTTATAAGAAAAGACTGGAAAGATAGATAGGAGCTCAAGGAAAGAAATTATTACTCAAGTCTAGGTATAAATTCTATATGAACTTGCAGTTAATCCCACATTTCACAAAGTTAGCTACAAAGCTGACTAACAAAAGAGTGGTTTTTATAAGAGCCATCAATAATTGTCTCTTATATTTCTAGGCCCTATGGTATGTGCTTTATAGGTTTGTTTTTTTTTAAATCAAATTAATGTTCCCAAACTATGATATGAGATAAAATACATTATTCTCATTTTGAAGGTTTCCAGTCTGAGTTTAAGAGAAGTTATGAACCTGCCTCTTGTCACAATTGCATTAGGCAGTTGAGCTTGATTCTCATCCAGGATCCGATTCAGAAGCTCCCCATGAATCTGTTGGCAAAGAGGCAAAAAGATAGACACACACAGAAACACAAACACACAAACACACACACACAAAACGCACACAAGGGGACCTAGTTGTGTGAGCACTTAATAACAAAGCTTCAAATTATATAATCGAA
>NW_007735737.1:10105-12469 GCF_000696425.1 Galeopterus variegatus | reverse complement strand
TGCCCATGTCTTTAAAAAAATAAATCGGTAAACATTTAACCATATTGACAAAGAAAGAAAAGACACAAAATATCAATATCAAGGATTAAAGAGCTGACATCACTAAAGTTTCTATGCACATTAAAATGATAATAAAGATGCATTAGAAATGAACAGATGCCAATAACTTCAAACATTTACATAAAATAGAAAATTCCTTAAAAGGTACAAACTACTAAAGCCTACTGACAAAAACATAGTTTAATTGTTCTATGTTCATTTAAAATAATTGAATTAATAGGTAAAAACCTCCCCACAGAGAAACTGCAAGCCCAAATGGACTTACTGTGTAATTCTATCAAACATTTAAGAAATAACACCAGATATACACAAATTCTTTCAGAAAATAGAAGATTAAAAAGAAATATTTTCAAAGTCACTTTATTAAGCCAACCATAGCCCCATACAAAGAAAAAAAGAAGGAAAGTGGGAAGGACGTAAGGAAGGAAAACAAATAAAGAAAACTAAATAACAATGACCATAATAGGCATAGTTGAAAAAATTCTTAACAATTTCTTAGTAAGATGAATCCAGAAATATACAGTAATTGTTCATGACCAAATGGAGTTTATCTGAGAAAATCAAACAAATGAATATATCAAATTAATAGATTAAAAAGAAAAAAAAATAAGGTGATAAGGAATTAGGACAGATTTTTCAGCTGTTAAGGAATAAGCACTTGTCAAAATCCACCAATCACTTGTGATTTAAAAAACAAACAAACAAACAAAAAAACATCCAACAGGCTGTAAATAAACCTAATAAAGAGTGTCTGTGAAAGCACCCTCCTGCTAACATCATACTCAATGGTGAAAGATAAAATTCTGTTTCCAAAGTACTGGGAATGAGACAAAGATGTCCAGTCCTATCACTTTTATTCAACATTGTACTGGCTGTCTTCATGTGTCAGCACTGTGCATTTTGCTTTGGATCATTAAGATCATTCTTCACAATAAAAAAAGAATAATAATAACTATCATTCTTAAGCATTTACTATTTATCCGGGATTATGCTAAGCACTTTTAATGAGTGATTTCATGAAATATTAGAACACTAATTGTACATGGCTATCATTACTACTTCTATTTTGAAAATTAGGATATTTAGACCTAAAGAGTTCAAGTGACTTACCCAAGGTAACACACATAACATATATTAAAACTAGTATTTGAAACCCATTTAGTTTAGCCACAGAACCTAAACTTTATCACATACCTGAAAAGCATCAGGATGGGGCTAGTCAGAGGGACTGAGTATAAACCCAGCTCCTTTACTTACTTGTGTGACGCTGAGAAGCCTCTCAGAGCAGGTGCAGTTTTCTTATCTGAAAATTGGAAACTATGTGTGGCTTGTTAACAAATTATTCTCTGTTTTCATATGTGATGATTTTGTCTTCTTCTGAAACCTTCTTTCTGAAAGGCACGGAAGCAGATTTTGTGACTCACAGTCCTTCAATTCCCTCCACACCACATTATGCAGAATACTGAAATGTCCACAAAGGTAAGAAACCTGTTTGTCTTTCATTCATGTGGCTCCAATGCCAGGTACAGTACTTTGTATACAGTAGAGACACAATGTAAGTGTGGGCAATCTGGCTAATTGGCTTAATTTATTTGTGGTGCTAGGATAAATTGATCCTTGCCAAGCGTTATCATTCCCCAAATTTAAGGTTAAACAACATTTTATTTGAATTCAGATAGAGGAAAACATAGGTCATTCTACAGACTGCAATCTAGTAAGAGTACTATTAATAACTTACTGAGTTTTTACTATTTGTGTGAACTGTTGTTTTGAATAACATATTTAAGTATTTAATATTACATTTGATCCTAAGAGACAATTATTACCATTTCCATTTTATTAATGAGGTAAAGAAGTCTAAGAGAGTATCTTGCTGCTGTAAAGCCAATAAGGGGCATAGGATTTTTACTTAGGTCCTATTCACATTCCCACTGTTTCCCAGGCAAAAGATCACAACTCAGCAGTAACTGCAAGTTATTTTTCAAAATATGAGATCCTCATCCCTGGAGGACATTTAGGACTTGTTATCTTTTCTTTGGCTTTTGTTCCTGATTACTATTGTTTGTTTATGAAATGCACATCTTGTCCTTTTAGAGGTAAGGGTATCAAACACACCAGAGAGAGAGTCTATGTTCAGCCTTAAATAGCTGTGTTACTTTGTGCAAGTTACTTAATTTCTCCAAATAAGGTTCCTGTTTTGTAAAATGGAAAAAAAAAATGTCTATTCCCTAAGATATATGTGCACTGCCTGCTGAGAAAATACCTCATTTTTGATGCATGTCTACTTTATATTTATTTTTGCTT
>NW_007735737.1:5973-9506 GCF_000696425.1 Galeopterus variegatus | reverse complement strand
AAAATCTTTATGAGTATGTTTTTTGTATATTTGTCTAGAATTAATCCTAGAACTGAAGCTTTTTGGTCAAAGAAAATGTGTTTTTCCCAGTTTCTTGTCAATGATAACTAAAGTCTATCTAGAAAGGATTCTTTGACCTACACCAGTTTAAAATTTTTTTAAATATGCAGGAAAATGACTCTGTGTTCAAATCGACCTGGATGTGAACCTTCTAGAGCCTGATCAGGATGATGGATTGATGCAGCTGACAGCAGATTGGTTCAAGCCTGGCAGCAATGCTTTCTCTTGTGCTGCAAAACTTGACACTGACCACACATAGTTCTCCATCCGGCACCACTCCTGACCACTCTGTCCCTCAGCTACAATAGAATGTAGAGAAAATCACAAGGATGCTGCCCCAGTCTCAGAATAGAGGAGTAACTGGGCTATAGTGGATGTTAAACGCAGATTTAAATGAAAGAAATGAGGAAAAGGATCAAGAGTGACTAATAGCATTTATGAAATAAAACTGGAAGAATGTTCTAGGAACCCCATGGTAACCTAGAAACCCCTTTGTTTTCTCACTCTCTCTGTTAGACTTTTGCATTTTTTAAGTTATAAAAATCTTCTGGGCTTCTGGATATTCGTCTGATCTAACACTGCCAGATGGGGAAGAGGAACCCAAAACACTACTAAATCGAACACAGTCTAGATCCTAGAGAGCTCACAGGCAGAGGGTCACATGCTGTTGAGAGTTTCAAGCAGAAGCAAGAAGGGATTTTCTGAAGAGACATTTCTGAGTTCATATCCCCCAATTATACAAAGTGGGTCATTATGGGGAATGGAGAGTCCTAGAATTAAAATGGGCTATAGTGGAATGGGTTTTTCTGTTTCTTATAAAAAATCAAGTTCAGCCTCTCCATTTGGGAGCTAAGCTGACAGTATCCAAAGGTGCCCCCAACACCCTGGTCCCTTCTCCACTTCAGCCCCCCAAGTGTGTTCATTATCCCAATGGATTTCTGAAATCACAAGGGATAATATACACAAATAGGCAATTTAATCGGAGGCATTTTCGTAGTCTGTCACTCTCTTTTTAAATTATGGCAGACATATTAGTTTGAAACCTCTAATTACATCCATTNTGTCACTCTCTTTTTAAATTATGGCAGACATATTAGTTTGAAACCTCTAATTACATCCATTTATTTATTTATGTATGTACGTACATATGTATGTATGTACGTATGTACGTATGTATGTATGTATGATGGTAGAGACCAACTCCCGTATAAAAACTGAAAATGCCAAATAGTTTCCTTGCTTTTCCAGCCTCTTTTGAGATTTGTCTTAGTCTTCTTGGACGGCCATAAAAAATACCGTAGTCTGTGTACCTTAAACAACAGAAGTGTATTTTCTCAAAGTTCTTGAGACTGGAAGCTCTCACGATGCCAGCAGGGTTGACGTCTGGTGAGGTTGCTCCTCCTAAGTTGCATACAGCAAGCCACATTCCCGCCCTGTGCTCATGTGGTCCTTCTGTTGTGTGTGCTCACAGTGAGGGAGGGTAATCTCTCTCACTTTCTCTTCTTATAAGAACACCTATCCTATTGAATGACGACCCCATCCTTATGACCTCAATTAGCCTTAATTATCCTAAAGGTCCTATNCTTATAAGAACACCTATCCTATTGAATGACGACCCCATCCTTATGACCTCAATTAGCCTTAATTATCCTCAAGTACAGTCACATATGGGGTTAGGGCTTTAATATATGATTTTGAGGGGACATAATTTGGTCTGCAGCAGGGTTATATGCATGTAACCTAATACAGGATCATGAGACCTGAGAGGAAAACTACAGAGGGATTTCTGTGAAAGACAGAGATAAGGAAATATTCCTGTATTTGGATATATTTGTGTGAGAGCATGATGGTTGGAGTTGTGCTGCCATTGCATAAGCAAAGCGACTAAGCCTGGGAGGAAAGGCCAATTTGTTGATAATGCTAAATGGAGAGATGAAAGCACCTCGGTCATTGATGATGTAAGTGAGCTGTTCCTTTAACCAATCTTGAAACTTTCTACCCCTTGTTATATGAGAAAATTAATGCATTGATATTATGCTGCTTTATTTGCATATTTTTCTAATTAGAGATTGGTGATTCTAGGTATAATACTAAAGTCCAAAATATTCCTTGCACAGTGTTTTCACCCTCTCTGTCTGGCATCACATTTTTTTTTTTTTTTTGCTCACTTGTACAGGAATTGAACTGCAGACCTTGGTGTTATCATCACCAAGTGCTACCCACTGAGCTAATTGGCCAGCTCTGACATCACATTTTAGTTCATGCTCAAGCCCCAGTATCAATATCAGAGAGACGTAAGACCAAGTCACAGATTACTTAATTTCTGGGCTAGGAGAGGATTGTAAAAATCAACCAACCCAACCAAACAGAACAAAACCATCAAAGTTCATGAAATGCACTTTTTAAATTGTGAAACATAAGTCAGGGTTTGGTTGTTCTGTAATTGTGTAGAAGTCACAGTAAAATGTAAAAATATAAATTAAGGTAGACAATAAAATGGAAAAATTATCAAAAGAAAATCTTGAGCAATGGGAGAGGATGGATAGAAAACTCCAGTGTCCCGGGGTTTAGGAACAAAGCATGTTTTGTGACAAAATGGCAATTAAAGGCCAAGGTTAGCAACACTCATGCTGTATTTCCACCCTCATATGCTGCTATGCTGATGATGCAAAGAAAGGAATATGGGTAATTCAGACATGGCTAAGCTCCGTAAGAAATACTTTCTCCTCCAGATAATCGTAAACCAGCACACAAGGGTCTAGAGAACATAATGAAAGTGACATTGACCGCATATTTAAATTGTGGACGTAATTTTGGCTCATATATATTTTTGCCGATTTCTCATAGAATACAATTGTAGTTCTCAGTAATGGTCTGGAATATGGCAAGTGCTTTCCTTCTTTGAAAGGGCCCTAAACATGACTTTGACACCTTGCTTTGGTACTTCAATTAAACACTTATGATTACACAATATCCTC
Source organism: Galeopterus variegatus (assembly GCF_000696425.1). Classification (NCBI taxonomy): domain Eukaryota; kingdom Metazoa; phylum Chordata; class Mammalia; order Dermoptera; family Cynocephalidae; genus Galeopterus; species Galeopterus variegatus. Next base: position 6,468 of record NW_007735737.1, on the reverse strand, counting down.
ATGTAGATAATTTTATGCACAGCCACAGTTGCTATTTAGGAAATATAGGTATGCCTAAGTGGCACATCAGTTATATGTTGCTAACGTTAGCAAATTATTGTTTCATGGAAAAATATATTTCCCCTAAAATTGCCTTTCAGCTCCATAGTTCTGCTATATCCTTTCTCCGATCTACTCTAGCACCTATGACCACTATTTGAAATATTATTTTTGAGACCAATAAGCAATTTCCTTTAAAAATAAAATGTATGCTTTTTCCCCTTAAAAATGGATTTTTGAAAACACTACAATTTAGTCACTGAATGACACAGATGTCACTAAATCCTTTTGGCTGTATTGTTGTTGTTGTTTCCAATGGATACTCATTGCCTAATTATCTTCTTCAGCAAATTACACTTAGGCTAAAATAAAAGTCTTGTTTCAAAAATTCTTCCTACTTAATTTATGAAATCAGGTTAATTCGCTTTAGATCTTAATAATAACAATACTTTAAAG
>NW_007735737.1:1588-4881 GCF_000696425.1 Galeopterus variegatus | reverse complement strand
ATATTTTTTAAAAATAGCTCTCTTTCATTGAAATGTGACATGTGTCTAATAACAATCCTATAACTTATATTACCCATATTTACAGTTGTTGAAAGTAAGACAAGAGAACTCGAATAACTTGCTGACCATAAAACTCTGGAAATAATGCAAAGAGGATCAAAACATAAATCTGTCTTATTTCATACCCATACTCTCAAATAATATATGCTGCTCAATACACATATACACACACACAAAATGCATGCACACAATACACACACACACTTGTATGTACAGATACAAACTATAAGAGAAATATTTTAGCAGTGCTCAAACTAAAGATAATGGGGGCTAGGACAAATGAGAAATTAATCCCTTGTACAAGTGTTAACGAGAGCAGAAGTCTTAAGTTTTAATATTCTTCTGCAACAAAATCCGAGAATGTGTCAGAGTAATTTGATTCTCAGAAAGGATAATATTAATTCATTATGTGGGTTCTATATGTTAATTTTTTAGTAACTGGATGGAGATGTGTTCAGAAACAAACTGTGTAAATCTAATAAGAAAACCCCCAGAATATGAATACTTTTAATATTTTGTTGAATAATACTCTTTTACTTTATAACTGTAATAATGCTACATCTTCACTGTATAGTATCATGGGTCATATTTTTAAAATTTTAAATACATATGAATAATTAATATAGCAAATATACTGTGCCCGATGGAATCTTCTAAAACAGTACAAACTTTTCAGTCTTAAAAGATTTTTTTTAAAGCTATCATCCATGTGGCCCAGGGATAGTGAAACAATTTACCTTGATTTGAAAAGGACAAATGTATAGTAACTTGTAAAAATAGACATAATTGTAGAATTAAATAGAACTTATTATTTTTCCTGGCATAGAATGGGTGCTTAATAAATTGGTGAAAACTTGTATGAATGGTGGTGACAGTATATTATATTATTGTTTTGTGGCAGGTAGAATATTTCTTAAGATTAAACCATTGTACACGGGCAAAATATCTATTTCATGAGGTTTTATTTTAAAATGCAGTTTCTAAGGATGTTTCATTTTGTAAGCATGATGAGAAAAAAAAAAAGTACAGGCATATACACATAAGACCATAGCCACTCTCAAGAATAAGATGCTAAATAGATTAGGGCCAAGTGAAAGGAACCACAAGCATGAAAAATGTCAGAAATTTGTTTAATATTAATATGAGATGAGTCAACACAATAGTCAGTCCAAAGCTTTCTTACTGACTATGAAGGAAGCCCACCGAAGAGTCATTATTATCTATTTCCTCATGAAAGATTTACGTTAAAGTAGAATAATTCTTCTCTCTCCTTAAGAAGTTCCTCTTAGAATGCTATTTAAAAACAATATTGTAGAAAAAGTATTCTTCTAAGTTATGTTCCAGAAATGACAAAGGATTTTAAATGTCTAAAATAATCCAGGTGGAAAAAAATATTTTACACTGAATTTTACTAAGACATTGTGGTTTTATTAACACTGATAAAAAATAAAAATGAAAGGAGGGGTTGCTTTAGAAAGATACAGAATCAATTTTGCTTTAGTAGCAGTTGCTCAGTGGCTTGCAGAAAATGAATTTATCTTGTTTTAGAACAACAAGTACATAACAGAAAATAAGGTGAAGCTTGATTCTAAAGTAAAATAACAATGCTACCTAGCTGGCAAAATAATGGAAGAAAACACGCAGCTCAGAGTTATTATATTATTAATCCACTTCGTTTTACAAAATTGTTAATACCTGTGGCAGAAAGGGGGTCACCATAGGCTGAATTCTGTAGTCAGGAGCCGGGTTGAAGAATGAAATTACCTTGCCTCAGAATATGATTTGCTTGTTTATGTTGCTTACAGTGCAAATAAGTTTTACTTGTCATTTAAGTTTTATTATTTTTATATGAAATATATGACAAAAATTTAGAAATTCAACATCTTCCCTTATTCTTTTATAATTCTCCAGTCATCAATTTTTATTTTTATTTTTTCTAGATGGGTCAATATAAGTTACAGAAGCTACCATCTATTTCACTTGCATAAATTTTAACAGCAAAGCTGTATTGAGTTTGAATGATGTCCAAGGCATAATGCAGGCTAGACATTGGTGATAGATAAAGAACCTGTCTGTGAGGAGTATCTAACCTACCCAGGAAGAAGAAATGCATGTGGCAAAAGATAAATTACAGCTCCAGGCATTGAGCACAGAGGCCCAAGCTGAGGGGAAGCCCCTGACCTCTGCTCTTGTCAAGTGAGATTTTTTTCTTCTGTGCCAGGGTGTGGAAGCTTTCAGTCTCCAATCAAGGGTGCTCATCCAAATTCTTATTTTATCAGAGTAACTATCTTGTTTCTTGCATATTTACTCTTTATATTTCTTCTTAGAACTTTATTTTGGTGTCTGGAGCACCCTCCAAGTCAACACTTTTTACTCCTAATGTAAGATCTGTGCACCGTGCACAAACCCCACAAGTTGGGATGGCTCACCTCACAAAGACCACAAGACAGAGTCTGATGCAATCAAGCAAGAGGAGTTTATTTCGAGCATGCTGGGGGGTCACTCAGCATTCAAGACAAAAGCGACACGAGTTTACAATACAAGCACCTTTTATACAGTTTTTCTGAACAGATCTTTGTGACAGGATGAGTTGTTCGTTATCTGTGGCGCCTTTAGATTTACAGGTAGGCTTTAGCAGGCTGACTAGCACCCCGATAAGGAACAGCACATTTCTCAATTTCTCAATCGTTTATCTTCCCCGGGGTCTGGCCAGGTGGCCTTTAGATAAGGAACTAGACAGTTCCTGGAACCGGGTGGGAGTCACTCCCTTCCTGGAATGTTTAGTTGTGCTTGGGCCTGCCTGACCTGTATACGGCCTCTTAGGAGCTGCTTTATTTAAAATATTTTTAGCAAGCATTTGTTACAAAACTGTTTATACTAAAGTTATATTTTTCTACAATTCCCCTACAATTCTCTACAATTCCCCTACACTGAGAGCCTTGGCTTTTCTCTGTGCGTATGCTTAAATGCAAGTTTAGATTACAATCTACATGACATTAGCATATTACTTTGGCTTCTGAAAGTGATTGAGAATGAGAACATATTAGAAGAAATGATAATTTTTCTTAAAGAACTAATTAAACTTTTTTAAATGAAAATTATGTACAGGCATATACACATAAGACCATAGCCACTCTCAAGAATAAGATGCTAAATAGATTAGGGCCAAGTGAAAGGAACCACAAGCATGAAAAATGTCAGAAATTTGTTTAATATTAATATGAGATGAGTCA
>NW_007735737.1:0-827 GCF_000696425.1 Galeopterus variegatus | reverse complement strand
CTCCTGCCTCCAAAGCTACACATTATCTTTGGGAAATCTGCCTGATCCTATGAGTCCCGCCCTATTGGGATGCCCCCTCCTTTGCCAGCCTTTAAGGATTAGGAGTGGATTATATAATAAACTCAATTCCTCTGAAAAAAATTATATTTACTTGTCAAAGCCTCTGCCATTTCTCCCTTCTGGTATCCTTTATGTGAAAGAATTCAGAATTCCTGTCGAAATGTCTTTTGCTCTCACCTTGGTGTTGCTTCAGTTATTCCAAGTTCAATTCAAAGGTAAACTCTGGCAATAGGAGGGAAATAAATACAATAACTGTTTGTAATTGTATGGTCTATCCATTTATCTGATAGGCTGTCTGCTCCCTGCCTTACCTCTAATTTTCAGGTGTGTATTCTCACTTTGCGTATGCTCACATTGGTTAGGAAACACCTACACTCCCACATACCCCTTCAGTGAATTGAGGTTGACCCAAAGGTCTGGATCACGCAAGGAAGGGGATTTGCTCCTGCTCGTTAGATTGTCTTCCTGAGACAGATGTACCTCAGCATTGAAGTTGCAAGGTATTTGTGGTTAACAGCCATGCCCCTCACTGTGGAATAACATCAGGGATGAATTCAGTTCTTGACCTGACAGGAACATACCCCTGCTGTCCTTGCTACTTTTAAATTCTATTCTTTGACCTCTTTTATCATGCACCTCTCCCTAGTTTCAGCTCTCTTTCTGTGTGCTGAGCTTTGATTAAGAATGGCTTCCTATTGCTAACACTCTCCAGTCTAAAATTTAAATAGCAATAAGCATGTGATGGTCCTGAGAAAGTAGGAAGAATA
>NW_007735736.1:54474-74035 GCF_000696425.1 Galeopterus variegatus | reverse complement strand
AAAAAAAAGAACTTTCAAAAAAAAATGTGACTCTATCCAAGTTTTAAAATAAATAAGTTTCCATTTTCCACAAAGGAATTAAAAATGCTAAAATTTATAATTTGCCAGTAAATAATGAGATATGTAGCCAGGAAATGCTGGATATTAACCACCTTTTTTGTTGTTGGTATTTATCCCATTGATTTAGAACCACTATTGCCATTCTGAGAGCTAAACATCTCTTCAGTCAAATAACATTTTAATTTCTTGTGTATTATTTGAACATGTGCCTTAAAAGCACTGCCTATTTTGATGCTGGTGAGGATGTGGAGAAAGGGGAACCCTCCTCCACTGTTGATGGGACTGCAAATTAGTTCAGCCATTAACGAAAACAGTATGGAGGTTCCTCAAACAACCTCATATAGACTGCCATATCATCCAGCAATTCCGCTGCTGGGTATGTACCCAAAGGAATGGAAATCATTGTGTCAAAGAGATACCTGCACTCCCATGTTTATTGCAGCTCTACTTACAATAGCCAAGAGTTAGAACCAACCTAAATATCCATTGATGGACGACTAGATAAGGAAAATGTGGTATATATGTATACATATGCAATGGAATACTACTGTGCCATAATAAGGAATGAAATTCTGCCATTTGCAGCAACATGGAGAAAATTATGTATGGTGAAATAAGACAGGCACAGGAAGAAAAGTGCTGCATGTCCTCACTCACAAGTGGGAACTGAGAAAAAAAGATACAACAGTTAGAATAATTCCTTGAACTCTCAAAAGAAGTGAATAGAACTGAGGACACCAGAGGTGGGAAAGGAGGAGAGCATGAAGGCCACAAAAATTGTTTATGTTGTGTAATGATTAATAAATAAAAAATAAGTACATAAAACTTAAAAAATAAATTAAAATTAAAGAAATTTTAAAGCACAAAGTAAAATGACATAAGATATTTAATTTTACCTACATTTTCACATTGAAAAAAGATACAACAGTTAGAATAATTCCTTGAACTCTCAAAAGAAGTGAATAGAACTGAGGACACCAGAGGTGGGAAAGGAGGAGAGCGGGAAGGCCACAAAAATTGTTTATGTTGTGTAATGATTAATAAATAAAAAATAAGTACATAAAACTTAAAAAATAAATTAAAATTAAAAAAATTTTAAAGCACAAAGTAAAATGACATAAGATATTTAATTTTACCTACATTTTCACATTGCAGATCTGTTCCCCTGTTTGAGTGTGTAGAAGGCTACGTGAAAATCTGATACTTTTTACTTATGAAAAATAACATCAATTTTAATCATAACTTGGAGAAAACAAATAAAACTATGACTAGAAGTTTTCAGTAAAAATGCCAAAATTTGCACAACTCTGAGAAATCATTTATTCCTTCTCATCCTCCATAGAATAGAAAAATGGAAAAAATGTTCTACTAAAGAAATTAATGGTAATTTGCTCTACGTATCACTTTTTTAAATTCCACATGGTTCCTGTTTCCATTAACATATGGTAAAACAGCTCCAATCTGAAGATGAAATCTTCTTTGATTCCTTAGGAAACAAATTTTAGGGGCATCATATAAGCATTACTTTTCTTATTACAGATGAAAAATTATTTACCTTAATAGTGCTAACTGGGGAAAAATAAAGTAATTATATCAAGGTTAGAAAGTCCTATTTTTTTATTTTTTTATTTTTTTTTTGTCCTTTTTGAGACCGGCCTCACCGTGCTCAGCCAGTGAGTGCTGTGAGCGAACCAGTCATCCCTATATAGGATCCGAACCTGCGGCAGGAGCGCTGCTGCACTCCCAGTGCCGCACTCTCCCGAGTGCGCCACGGGCTTGGCCCAGAAAGTCCTATTTTTGAAAGAGGTGTTTATTCCCTTTTAATAGTAATGAATTTCTTTTCAATTTTATTTATATTTATTTTTGTGGGGTAAAGTGTGTTGTTTCAATACATGCATATACTGCACAATGATTCACTTAGTGTAGAGAGCATAGTTTTGTACCCTTCAGCCCACTGCTTCTCTTCCCCCCAACCCATCTCCCCTCCCAGCCTCTGGTAACCATAATTTTACTCTCTCCATCGATGAGAACCACTTCCTTTTTTTTTCTTTTTTCTTTTTTCTTTGTTTTTAGATTCCACATATCAGTGAGATCATGTGGCATTTGTCTTTCTGTGCCTTACTTACTTCACTTAACATAATGGTTTCCAGTTCCATCCATGTTACTGCAAATGACAGATATAATTTCTTTTTAAAACTGAGTAGCATTCCACTATGTATATATACCATAGTTTTTTTATCCATTCATTCATTGATGGACATTTAGGTTGATTCCATCTCTTGGCTATTGTGAATAGTGCTGCAATGAATGGGACTGCAGGTGTCTTTTTGATATATTGATTTCATTTCCTATGGGTATACACCCATGCTATAGATTGGATGCCCCCCCACACACACAAACTCATTGAGTCTTAATCCCCACTGTAACCATTGAGGGTGGGAAATCCTATTACGGTAATTGAAAGGAGGAGCCTTGAAGAGGTGATTAGATTATAGGACCATGCTATAGTGAGTGGATTAATAATGGTGGTCAGGGGTGTGGTTCTGAGAGCTTTAAAAGGAAAGCACACAAAGAGTTTTTCTCTCTTTGCTCCACCATTTTCTGCCATGTGAGACCCCTGGGTCACTGTTGCCACCACCAAGGCCTTTGCCAAATGTGTTCCCTCAACTTTGGACTTCCCAGCCTCTGAAACTGTAAGCAATAAATTTTGTTTTCTTCATAAATTAGCCAGTTCTGTGTTTTTTGTTATAAGCAACAGAAATGGACTAATACAACCCAGTAGTGGAAAAGCTGGATCTTAAGGTCAGTCTATTTTTAGTTCCTTGAGGAATCTCCATACTGTTTTCCACAGTGGCTGTACCAATGTAGACGCTCACTAACAATGTAGGAGGGTTCCCCTTTCTCTGCATCCTTACCAGCATTTGTTATTTTCTGTCCTGTCAATAATAGCCATTCTAACTAGGGTGAGATGATATGTCACAATGTTTTAATTTGCATTTCCCTGATGATTGGTGATTTTGAGCATTTTTTCAAGTACTTATGGCGATTTTTATGTCTTCTTTTGAGAAATGCCAGCTTTGCTGCTAATTCTCTGGGGGAGACTTTTTGTGCAGCTCAGGTTTTAACTGTTGGCCTTTTAATCACTTACAGATCTTGTGAGGTCAGATACACCTGCGCTGTGTGGTAATTCTGGCCTGGGACTGAGTCATTCTGGAAAACTGTGCCTCCTGCAGTCCTATAGCCCTGACTAGTCTCCACTAAGTAGGCCTGTGCCAGTCAGAAGGCAGGTCAGCTGCCCTCACTGCGCTCCAAGTTTCCCCCGGCAGGCCAACCTCTCCTCACACTCCAAACACTTCCCATGGGGTGTGCTGTGCGCCTGTCCCTCTCGATGACACTAGGCGGCTCCTTCCTTCAGTAGATTGTGGCCCTCATTATGTGGGTCCATAGGAACCCTGTCAGTGGTCTTACTGGCCTGGGGACTGGTATGGTGCATTTCAAGGCCCTCTTCTCCCCCTGCAGGTTCCAAGCAACTTCCTGCAAAGGGCACAGATGCGCCTTTTGTGGGTTCCTGCTCTGTGTGCTACAACTTCTCTCTACCCCTCACCTGGGCCAGCCCTGAAGCAGCCAGGGTTCAAAATGGTCAGAGAGGGCCCTTCTTTTTCTCACCATGTTTCTCCTGCCTTCACAAACTCTGCAGGTCTTTCCTCCTCTTTCCCTGAGCTCCAGCATTTCTAAGTTGGCAGCCGTTTGCTTTTCAATAGTTGTAAATAGATGAGTTATGGAAGAGAGTGACACTGGGGACCATCTATTCTGCCATCTTGATGACATTTCCAATGGTAATGAATTTAAACAGGAATCATATAACTTAACACTTACATGAGTAGCCCTGTTTTAAGTACTTTCAGCATATTATCTCAATTAATTCTCATGTAAACTTGGTAAGTTAATAACTTTTATAACTCCTGTTTTATAGATGAATAATTTGTAGTTGAAAGAGATAAATAGCTTGCCCAGAGTCGCACAGCTAGGAAGGGTTCATCCAGAATTGAAACTCAAGCAGCCCACACTTGCAACCACCAACACAATGTTGGCCCATTAGCTTACCATTATCCATGGCAGAATCCAATCCTTTCGTCCACTGTCAATCTTTAATAATTGCTTTAGACTTTTTACTCCATGACTAATATAAATTATAACTTAAAAACTGAATTAGTTTAGTAATATTAGATTTAATATCAAATGAACTATACGAATAAGTTGAAACTTGAAAAAATTAAACCATAACAAGGGGAGTCATTTATTCTCTCAATTTTCCCACAGCTGAACAAGTACTGGATTTTTTTTTTTTTTTTTGCTCAGAAAACAAATGAAGTTGTTCATCATGTTCCTCAAGGTCATAACAGAAACTCACAAGAAACTGTAATTTCTTTGTATTCACCTACCCACAAACAAAACCCTGGAAGATTTATTGAGAGCAGATTCAAAGACATTTATAACTTTTAAGGTTGGTTTGAAACTCAAGTAGCTGCCAACCCTCCAAACTGTAATTGAGCCCTTGGAAATAAACACAGTATTCTCTGTGCCTACCAGTGCCAGGTACTGGCACACAGGCCAAAGAGCCCACGATTCATGAAGGAAAGCCCAGGGACAGAACATATCTTTCTGTGTCACATCATCTTCCTGAAGCTCAGTTTCCTTAGCTGTAAATATGCACATGGCCACTTCTACCTGGCTGAGCTATAGTAAGGGCCCATGAGATATTGCATGTAGAAGAACTTTATAAACTGAAACAAAATAGCCAGAGTGGCTAATAGTAACTGCAGCTACTATTATTGCTAAGTACACCTCCTTCAACTGGTTTCAAAATTTTAATCTTAGGATTTACAGAATATTACTATAGTTGTATTAGTTTTGCATCATTGTAACAAATTACCACACACTTAGTTGTCCAACACAACATAAATCTATAATATTACTGTTCTGGAGGTGAAAAGTCTGAAATGGGCTCACTGTCCTAACATCAAGGTGTCAGAAGGGCTGCATTCCTTTCTGGAGGCTCTAGGAGAGAATTGGTTTCCTGGCCTTTTCTGGCTTCTACAAGCCACTTGCATTTCTTGGCTCCTGACCCCCTTTCCATCTTCAAAGCAGCCATGGTCTTTCAAGTCTTTCTCACATTACATTCACTCTGACAATGACTCTTCTCCCTCTTGCACATTTAAGGACCCTTGTGATTACATTGGTCCGACATGGATAATCCAGGATAATCTCACTGTTTTAAGGTCACCTGATTAGCAAACTTAATTCCATCTGTAATCTTAATTTATAATGCAACATATTCACAGATTCTGGGGATTAGGACTTAGACAACTTCAGGAAGCCCATAATTCTATGTACCACATTCTGCATACCACAATACCAATACCCAATTTTAATCTTACATGGATAATTTGGGGTTTCCTTTTGTATTAAATATATGTAAATATTATCCCATAGACAATTAAATACATTTCATAAAAGATTTTGCTCTTTGAATACCACTTAAAATTTTCCTCATTAACTTTCCTCCATGGGCAGTCAGATATAAGATGTATATCTGTGTATTTCTGCTATGTTTTCTGATTACATTAAACTAAATTATATCCATCCTATTTCAATAAAATAGCCTAATACAGATTGATATGTTGGTATATGTTCTGCAATAATTGAGAATGTGTTTAGAAGTAAATTGTTAGATGAACAAATGTCAATAATTTTCCTTTGTTCTAAGTCAGCAAGGCATATATTAAAAAATAAAAAACAAACCATATAATTTCCTTAAAATATTTTATTTTGTTTAGCTATAATAGGATTTCAATCTTTAAAAAGGCTAAATAAAGTAGATTTACTTTAAAACCATAGAATTTCTTTCTCAATACTCCAAGTAAAAAGGCTGTAAATTTCATATCTTGCAAAGTTAATATAATTTTCATCAGCTGAAGCACACGGTTCAATTTCAAAACCTTGAAAATAAATGAAATGATAAAGAAATGAAACACCAAATCAATCTGCTTGGTCATGGGAATTCACCAGAATGCGTAGTTTTGTTCTTTGACATTAACCTTTATTGATTTGGCCATTTTAAGAAATCAGTTCCTATTCTCATACCGTCAATTTTAGGCTTCACTATTTCTAGGATTAAATTTCTTAGAAGTCTTAATATGAGGCACTTTCTTAGTATTTGCTCTAGGGGGAAAAACTCTATATTAGAGCTTCAATTTTAGGCTTCACTATTTCTAGGATTAAATTTCTTAAAAGTCTTAATATGAGGCACTTTCTTAGTATTTGCTCTAGGGGGAAAAACTCTATATTAGAGCCATCTTAACCTTAAAATTATTCTTTTAGGAAATCTTTAGAAAGACCTTTTAAAAAATCTGAACTTCTAATAGGCCAGTTTAAACATGTCCTTAATAACACTATATTTCTCTAGTGGTAAAAGTACAAAATTTTCCTCCAATAAAATATTTACTCCTTGTTTATATAGGAGAAACTTCCCTAGTTAGATTATAAGACATCTATAAATTTAGGTCAGCAATGAGAATATAAACAACTAAGGATACAAAGATATTTGAAGCAAATTCTTATATCTTTATGTAGCTAACATGCCAAACATTTCAAAACTTTGTTTGATGAGTTTTCTGCCATTAGAACTCAGTTTTACAGTACCTTTAAAAATTAACTGAATGTTTCTAAGGCTTTTATCTCAATGTTCTGAAGATTAATGATTGTTTACATAACAGCCTTGTAAAACTAAAAAATGTTCCATTAGATTAACAGCCATTGTGTTAATAGTACCATTATCCATTCTTTTAATATGAAGGATAATAAAACATAGATTTAGGAATATTATATTGTAGCTGAGAGGAAAGTTAGCGGCTCTATGTTTATTTTTTAAAAATGAAAGAATTCAGTTGTATCAGACAATAAAACTTCCAAAACGATTGTTTATAATATATTTCTAGAAGAATCTGCTGGAAAAACTGACTTACCTGAAGAGTTGTCTTTTCTGGAACATTTATGAGGTACAAGATTTATAGGATTTTCCCTAAACCTAATTATATTCCATGTCTTCAGTTGAAAACTATATATATGGTAATTAAAATATTTCAGATTCAACCAAATTATGATTTTTTTTTAATTCTCTTCCTTTCCCTGTTTATTTTCTCATGAATACCACAGACCACACTAGATTCATTCCTTCCGCAAGAACTCTGCCAGAGTTCTCTAGAGAGGAGTTGTTAAAATCGTAAGTTGGGACTCATCTTCTCTACAATATTCTCACCTGGTCTAATGAATCATTTAAATGTTCAGTGTCATGTGCCTGCTCTAATCACTTTTGGTACCTGTCAATATACAGTTTTGAGGAGGATTCTGAGGAAGAATCTAGCCTTAATGGCTGAGTGCTTGATACTTAGCAACTTTTGTCATTGGTGAGCATGGAGGACATTATGTTAAGTGAAATAAGCCAGGCACGTGGGTGGAGGGAGAGGGAGGAGGGAGGGAGGTTTCGGTGATGGGACATAATAATCAACTACATTGTATATTGACAAAATAAAAAAATAAAAAATAAAATTAAAAAATGCAAAATCCAGCCAAGTGGAGCAAACACACAAATAAAGAAATGATTTCAATGAGAAAAAAAAAAAGAAAAGAAAAAGAAATAAGCCAGGCACAGTAAGATTAATAAAGCATTTTCTCACTCACATGTAGCAGCTAAAAAAGATGACCTCATAGAAGTAAAGAATAGAATAGTGGTTACCAGAGGTTGGGAAGGGGGTGGGTGGGTAGGGAGAGGTTGGTTAAGGGATACAAAATTAAAGCTAGATAGGAGGAATAGTTCTAGTGTTCCATACCACTGTAGGGTAACTATAGCAAACAATAATTCATTTTATTTTTTCAAATAGCTAGAAGAGAGGATTTTGAATGTTACCAACACAAAAAAATAGTAAAGATTTGAGATGATGAATATGCTAACTATGCTGATTTGATCATTATACATTGTATTCATGTATCAAAATGTCACATTGAGCCCTATAAATATGTATAATTGTGATATCAACTAAAAAAATAAATATTTTTTTAAATAAAAGGTTTAAAAAATGTTACTTTGTTCGAAACAGTAATGGAATGTGAAATACTAGGCTTAATGATAACACTCATATCAATATTTCATTTAAAAGTAAGCTTAATTCCATTATCGCATCTTCTAACTGACAATATAATTACATATACATTTGTCCACAAATAAATTTATTTCAACAAATAGTCAAGTGAAAATTATTCCCAAGGTACTGTGCTGGTATTGCAGAAAATACAGGGCAGAGGAAACAACCTTGTGCTCAAGTATAGAAAGTAAAACATATGTTGTGTTGAGAAGCTATGACAGACACTGTGTTATTAATGCTAGATGCATGAACTCAGGACAAACATATGACCGACCACGCAAGGCATAAAGTGACAAATGCTAAAGAAAAAAAAATATTACAGGAGATTGGAGGCAGAAATTTAGGATATCACTGAATAAAATATGATACAATGGTTAAAATAAGTGAATATACTTATACTTCATAGGAATGAGAGTGTGAGAGGGTACACGTAGGAGACTACTTAAAGCCTGTGGGAAAGAAAGCACGTGTCAATAATGTTGAGAATGGGAGCATGGAGGGGAAAGACAAGGACAGCACTTCACAGGCATGTGGAAAGAGGAAGGGCAGCATCCTTCAGTGTTAGTCTGTTTCTGTTGCTTATAACAGAACACCTGGAACTGGATGATTTATAAAGAAAACGAAATTTATTGCTTAGTTTCTGAGGCTGGGAAGTCCAAAGTCCAAGGAACATATCTTGTGGCAGCGACAGTGACCAAGGTGTCTCACATTACAAGGTGATGGAAGCACAGAGAGACTAACCTCCCATGTGTCCTTCTTTTAAAGCCCTCAGAACCACGCCCCTGACCATCATTTTTAATCCATTCACTAGACACGCTCCTACAATCTAATCACCTCTTCAAGGCCCCACCTTTCAATTACCATAATAGGATTTCTCAGCCTCCCAACAATCACAGTGGGGGCCAAGTTTTTAATACATAAAACTTGGGGACACAATTCAAGCTTCCATGAGTTTGGAGGAGGACACTCAATCCACCACACCAGCCCGGTGCTGAGGTGCCTAACTACTGCATCGAAAAGAAGTCTAGGAGGGGAAGGAGTCGTTCTGGAGAGGGCAGCCCAGGCACAGCCACGTTCACCATCACTGACATCTTGACTGCATAGAGCCAAATGGAGATGGGTGTTTAGCTGCCAGGATGTGAATTTCTAGATTCCCACCTAAAGTTACTTCTCAGCTGAACTAAAAAAAAAAAGAGTGGGCCCCCAACGTACAGAGAGATGGTGAGCAACAGCAGGCGCTCTTGAGGCCAGAAGACCAAGGCAGCAGGTACCTATAGTGTTCCAGTTATGGAGCAAAACTAGCTCTAACCAATATGCAAGTATACCAATGATAAATATGTAAATGGTTATGAATGCGAACAAAGTGTTGTTCACTGGAATTTGGAGTCCCAGAAATTGGCTCTTCACTCAAAGGTTTCAAAATGATCATAATGCACACCTGCTTTTAGTCAGCATTTAACTGTTTTTTTTATGAATTGGAATATAACTACCTGTGTAATAGAAAGAGCACATCCAACTGGAGAAAACGAGAAAAAGACTTCATGGAAGAGACATTTCTCCCATTTTCTCCCTCTCACTAAACTGCTCTGACCTTTTTTTCATTTTCTTCCAAAATGCAAATGTCCTGCTAGACACACACTCTGTTCTGAGCTCCAGATCAAATGTCTGAAGACCCTTCATGTGCAGGCGGTGAGGCTGGAAGATCCAGCCAGATCTTCTCCTGCAACATTCCCCATATGAACTGATGGCATCACCATTTCTCTGCTGCCATGTGTAAACCACAAGGCTCTCCTGGGGCCTCTCAAAACCCACTGTCCTGATTGTACCTCCATTTTTTTCCCTCAGCTAAAAATGTGCTCTCCCCTGAATTGCTTCCCCAGAACCCATTCAATAAAGGGAGGTTGCTTATTCTCTCCAACCTCATATACAAGAGTACTTCAAAAAGTTCATGAAAAGATTTGTATTATCTTTAATTTTATTTCTCCATGGGCTTTTTGAAGTACCCTCATATTTAAGGGTAATGAGTTCACATCAATGTCTTCTTCATTCCCCAGAGTTCCATCCTAACCATTACCACCCCCATTTGCTTATAAAAATCTCTGCCTCTCTGAGTCTGGTCCCATTTTTCTGTACATCCTATAGTGGGTATTCTGAGTTACCTACACAGCATTCATTCTGATCTCTGCCCTTGCTAATTATGCCCCAATTTTTTTTTTCTATAGCCAACCATCCCCTACTTATCCTATGTTCTTTTTGATAAACAGACATTAGCCCTACCTCCAAAATTAGTGCGTGCATTTACCTCGCCACAGTGATTGACTCTGCAGTAATCCTATCAAGGCAAAGCTCAGAACTTTTGTTCAGTGGTTACACGAAATAGGCCCCACTTTTTCTCCCACTAGAGGTGACCTAGAAAGTATGGATTCTTCCCCACTACTGATAGCTATCTTGCAACCAGGAGGAAAACAGCCTGAAGAAAAACTAACATATAAAAAAAGAGAAAAACCAAAGAACTAGGAGAAAAAAAAAGTCAGAGCCAAGCCCTGATTGAATAGTTCCTAAGACAATCCTACTTCTGGACTTTTATGTTTGTTTTTAAACGATTTGAGATGGGTTTTCATTGACTTTGTCATCACTCGAAACTGCTCCTTCTCAAATCCCTACTTTAGAAACCCCGTCCTCAGATATCAGCCTCCTATTCTTTCCATATGATTATTTACACATACCTACAATACCTGATCGGGATGTCAAATCCATTGACCATCTTTATTATCTATCTACTCCTTCCTGTCTTCAGAAACATGTTTTGTTCTCCAATGGGCCAATCCATGTAACTCAGTGCCCTATACTTAGTAGTCAGTCAATAAATTGCGTTGATTGATTGGTTGATTGATGTCCTCAACTTTTGTCTCACCCATTCCCATGTATGTTTCATCTAGTGATTATTCTTTCTATTTTTTAGAAGTTATTTTTCTTTGCTTCCCAGTGTCAAATAAATATCTCTGGAATGTTGCAATTTCACCTAGAAAAATCGCTATGCTTAATATTTGGATATACTGAGCTGAGCTTACTGAGACTTAGCTTGGAAAAGCCAAATATTGACAGGTCAATAGCTCAAACTCTGTTCGATAAGCTTGCTGTGTTCCATTTTTTCCAAACACTGCTTCAAATATTTACATTTGACTTCTATATATAAGAGTCGTTAATTTTCAGTAGAGGCTGAGATGAAAGATAGTTGATAACTGTTCTTTGCGTTCTATGGAATCTACTTGTAAGGTTTTGAGCTATTTTCCCTCTTCCTCAGTAAAATTGTAAGCTTAGCTAAATAGGTGGACTTAAATGTTGTCAGCTGTATCCTAGTTGCTTGATTGTATTTTTGACTATGTAAAAGCCACTGCTTACAGGTTACGTTATTTATATTATAGCCTCCCGATTCATTTTACTGCAGATACTGTTTAAATTGAGTGCAATTACCCAGCTCATTTTTGCTCATTTTAAACCTGCTGTGTCCTCAAGTTTTCTTTAAATTATGGATACATTTTCAGTATATGGATCTAGATTTGTAGCTCTGGAGGGGGCCTTTGAGATCATTTAGTTCACTGCCTTGTTTTACATATAAAAAATCAGTAACAGTTAACATTTATTAAGAGTTTACCATGTCCTAGGCACTGGGCTAATGATTTCACATGTATTATCTCGATTAATCTTCTCAATAGCCTAATGAAATGAATACTGTCATTATCACCATTTTACAGATGAGTTAACTCACTTAAGTAAAGATCTACAAATAACAGTTAAGAATAGTGATATTTTATTTTCATTAGAACATCTGCCTGTCCACCTTCCCAGGAAATTTTCACTACTGAATTTAGGGGTGCAGGGGGCAGGACCCACAGCTATGACTCCAGATGCCCAAACACTATGTCCCATCACTATGGGAACTCTATATTTATTTTGATTACATACAAACTCCCTCCCTTAAGATGAGCATGCACACATATACACATGCACGTGCACACACACACACACACACACACACACACACACACACACCCTTGCCAATGCTGCCCATCATGAACAGAGCTCCATTAGTATTTAGAACATCCACTGCTATCTGGACACCCAAAACACACTCCATAACCCTGGTTTCAAATCTCAACTCTTGTACTTGTTACCCAGGCATGTGTCTGCAAACACACAGGGAAAATATTGAACCTTAATAGGAAATTCCAATAGAAATAACAACAAGAAACATTTTCCCCATATCAGATTGGCCCATACTGAAGGAACTGGCTAATCTTAATGTTGGCAAGGACATTGGATAAATAGGCACATGCCCTAATTCACTGTTCAGCATTTTGTGACATTAAGCTCAGACTTTTTGACATTGGATCTTCCTTCATTTCTCTATAGTTCTTACATATCAATTTGAGAAAAGCTGACAAAACAGTAACAAAGTCCAAGAGGAAAAATTAAATCTGTAACATTACATAATCTTGGAAAATGATACGGAAGGAATATCAAAATTATTAATCACTGAGGCTTGGGTCGCAGGCTTCCTTACTGAGAAGTGCCTGGAACAGTTTCTGGAGCCATTTCTGAAATAGTTTCCCAATTCTGATTGAAAACTTTAAGCTAATAATGCTTATCTGTGGATGAAGAGATTTGTGTGAATTTTACATTTTTTTGTACTTTTCAATATTGTTCAGTTTTCCATTTCAGTGACAATACAATTTACAAAATCAACAAGGAGATTTAAACAAATGCAACCAATTTATTGAATAAGCTGAACTCAATAGAGAGAAAGCAGAGGGCCACTTTGTTCTTTCTCACCAGTGCACCTGCAAACTTGTTCTGTGGGTCTCCTTTAACAAGCTGCTATTACACAAATGGAGAGGTGGGGACTATCCTCCCACTGCCAAGGTCCTCACTTGTAGAAATGTGACCCATCCTCAACACACAACACAGGCTGTGACCCAGTCCTCTGGCATCCCCTCCTCAAACTCATCCCCCTGAAGTACCAGTCTCTGTCCTGCACAGACACCTGTGTCAGGGCTTTCTCCAGCAATTCTGCATCAAGTGCCCTCAACAATCTGTGGTGAGAGCCTCTCTCCCCCCGACCACCACCAGAGCTACCATCCGCTGTATGAAGCTGAAAGAGCAATCTGCCCTCAGTGCTGGTGCTGAAGTGGGGGGTGGGGGGAAATGTGCTCCCTGCATTCCAAATGACAGCCCTGATCTCACTCTCCAGTAAAAACAAACAGTGACAAGGCGCTGTATCGCTGAAGTAGAGCACATCGTGGGTTAAAGGCTTTGGCGGGGTGAACTGGAGGTATGACCTTTATTCATCACACAATTTCTATAGAAGATTGTGTCAAGTTCAAAACAACTAACCTACAAATGATCCTTAGGAACATAATTCATCTGGAAACTGGGGGCTGCTTTTACAACCATCTCCAGCCTGTCAGGTCCGATAGATTAGAGCCAAGACAACAGCATTGATTTACAATCTTGGCCCTGCTGCTGAACCACTTCCTAATTTACACCCTTTATTCTTAAAATGAGAGGCATAATATGTCTGTCCCAACCACAAGGTTGTTCAGATAATAAGTATGACTATTTCTGAGCAAATGTCTTACAAAATTGACAATACTTGTGTGTTTACTGATATTCCACATTATACATCATGGAATTCACAATACATATAATTGGTTATAAGGAAGTACTTTCTAAGATTAACAGGACCACCCCAAAACAATCAATAAGCTCCTTTTTTTGTCCTTTCCTGAGTTTTTTCTTTTTTCTTAGCAGAGATGTCGCGTTTTTGCTCTTAACCTATATATTATTTTTAGAATATTGGCATTACCCAAAGCCTGTCTAAATTTAGAAGTGCTAATTGAGGGTATGATAACACACATGTGCATCTACACATTTTAGAAAGTCTTAGAATTTATAAAACACTGAAAAAATAATTTCTGTTACACTAAGCACAATAACTGGGTAAGCAAGTGTTTAAAAAAATGTTCAAAACTTGAAAATAATGGCAAAAGGGTACAGCAAGCCCTTTCAATGACTTACTGGTATATTATTTTAAAAGCCTCCTCAAGAACTATTTATCTACTTACTTATGTTTGACTATGCTATTTCCCATTTTTAATAGAGACTAGACACTGTGAAATTATATGTTAAATTGTAATTTCTATCAAGTACAAAAGATAATCCTAAAGGCCGCTTTTTGTTGTCCTCTGGGCCACTAACCAATGTTATATCTAACCAAGCTATCTTGTTCTAACATTTTTTACATATTTTTCCTGATTAATTATAGATAGATAGATAGATAGATAGATATAGATATAGATATAGATATAGATATCTTTGTTCTTCAAATGTTCCTGAAACCAGTTTTACCCTCATATAATAACCCTCATATTGGTTATTTCATTAAATTATGAGTTGGATAAAATCTTTGACAAATATTCATTTGTATCTGCATAAGAGTCATCTTTTTAACTTGTTGAAAATTATATTTTGATAAGAGTGAGAGGGAAAATAGTAAGATTAAGCCTACGAGCCTTATGAGCTTCAGGAATAATAAACACTGAACATTTGCAAGCATCCTTCAGTTTTGACCCAATAATTACTGTCCTTGTGTCAGAGAAGAACACAGTTGTCTCAGCCCCCAACACATTCCTTTTAGTTACCACTGATTGATTTATTCTCCTATTACAAATATTGTGTGAGGCATTTTGTACTTATTATCTCTTCAAACATAGATAAGCCATTGGCCAGAGTAACTACAAAAAGAAGAAAGAAGACTCAAATAACAAAAATCAGAAATGAAAAAAGGAGACATTACAACCAATACCACAGATATGCAAAGAATCATTAGAGACTATTATGAACAACTATACACCAACAAACTTGAAAACCTGGAAGAAATGGATAAATTTCTGGACACACACAAACTACCAACACTAAACCAAGAAGAAACAGAAAACCTGAAGTGACCAATAACAAGCAATGAAGTTGATGCAGTAATCAGCTGTCTCCCAACAAAGAAAACTCCAGGACCAGATGTCTTTACTGCTGAATTCTACCAAACCTTTAAAGGAGAATTAACACCAGTCCTTTTCAAACTATTCCAAAAAATTGAGACAGCAGCCATTCTCCCAAATTCATTCTATGAGGCCAGGATTACCCTGATACAAAAATCAGAGAGTGACACAACGAAAAAAGAAAGCTACAGGCCAATATCCTTGATGAACAAAGACACAAAAATCCTCAACAAGATAATAGCAAACAGCATACAACAGCACATCAAAAAAGAGTATACACCATGATCAAATGGGCTTCATCCCAGGGATGCAAGGCTAGTTCAACACATATAAATCAATAAATGTGATACACCAAATCAACAAAGGCAAGGACAAAAGCCATATGATTATCTCAATAGATGCAGAAAAAGTATTTGACAAAATTCAGCATCCCTTCATGATAAAAACCCTTAACAAATTAGGTACAGAAGGAAAGTATCTCAACACAGTAAATGCTATATATGAAAACCCATGTGAACCAACATCATCCAGAATGGGGAAAAACTGAAAGCTTTTCCTTTGATATTAGGAACAAGAAAAGGATGCCCACTCTCACCACTTCTATTTAACATAGTACTGGAAGTACTAACCAGAGCAATCAGGCACGAAAAAGAAATAAAGGGCATCCAGATTGGAAAAGATGAAGTCAAACTGTCCCTATTTGCAGATGACATGATACTACATATAGTAAAACCTAAAGACTCTATCAAAAAACTTCTAGAGCTGGTTAACAATTTCAGTAACATTGGAGGATACAAAATAAATGCCCCCAAATCAGTTGCATTTATATTCTCCAATAACATGCTAGCAGAAAGATAAATCAAGAAAGTAAGCCCATTTAAAACAGTCACAAAAAAAAAAATACCTAGGAATCAATTCAACCAAGGAGGTAGAGCTCTCTACAATGAGAACTACAGACCACTACTGAAAGAAATTAAAGAAAACACAAAAAGATGGAAAGACATTCCATGCCCTTGGATTGGAAGAATTAACATTGTGAAAATGTCTATACTACACAAAGTGATCTACAGATTCCTCCTCAAAATACCAATGACATTCTTCCCAGAAATGGAAAAAACAACCTTAATATTCATATGGAAAAACAAAAGATCCCAAATAGCCAAAGCAATACTGAGCAAAAAAAATAAAGTTGGAGGCATAACACTACCTGACTTCAAATTATACTACAAAGCTATAGTAACCAAAACAGCACAGGACTGGCATAAAAATAGAAACTTGGACCAGTGGAGCAGAATAAAGAACCCAGAAATCACCCCTTAGACTCACAGCTATCTGATATTTGGCAAAGGTAACAAAAACCTACAGAGGGGAAAAGACTCTCTCTCCAATAAGTGATGCTGGGAAAATTGGATATCCCTATGCAGCAGAATGAAACTAGACATGCATCTCTCACCATATACCAAAAACAACTCAAAATGGATTAAAGACTTAAGTATAAGACCTGAAACTGTAAAATTACTAAGGGAAAATATAGGTGAAACACTTCAAGAACTAGGTCTGGGCACAGACTTTATGAACATGAGCCTGAGAGTACAGGCAACAAAAGAAAAAATAAACAAATGGGACTATATCAAACTAAAAAGCTTCTGCACAGTAAAGGAAACAATCAACAGAGTGAAAAGACAGCCTACAGAGAGGGAGGAAATTTTTGCTAACTAGGCATCTGACAAGGGATTAATATCCATAATATACAAGGAACTCGAGCAATTACACAGTAAAAAACAAATAACCCAATTAAAAAATGGGCAAAAGAGCTGAATAGACATTTTTCAATGGCAGACATACAAATGGCCAACAAGTACATGGAAAAATGCTCAACATCACTAGTCATCAGGGAAATGCAAATTAAAACCACACTGAGATATCATCTCATCCCAGTTAGACTGGCTATAATCAAAAATATAGAGAATAACAAATGCTGGCGAGGGTGTGGAGAGAAGGGAATGCTCCTACACTGTTGATGAGACTGTAAATTAGTTCAATCACTATGGAAAACAGTATGGAGATTTCTCAAACAGCTACAGATTGATCTTCCATTTGATCCAGCAATCCCATTACTGGGTATATACCCAAAGGAATGAAAATCATTTTACCTGTATTCCCATGTTGACCACAGCTGTTTACAATCCAAGATATGGAAACAACCTAAATGTCCATCAATGGATGACTGGATAAGGAAAATGTGGTATATATATAAATACACCATGGAATACTACTCTGCCATAAAAAAGAATAAAATACTCCCATTTGCAACAACGTGAATGAGCTTGGAGAAATTTATGTTGACTGAAATAAGCAAAGCACAGAGGGACAAATATTGCATGTCCTCACTCATAAGTGGGAGCTAAGAGAGAAAGAAAGAAGGAAAGAAAGATCCCAGTGGTGCGTCGGACTTTCGGAGGGAGAGAGCATACCTAGGGATACAAAGTGGAGTGATGGAAAGGGGGATGGGGAGGGAGGTCGAGGATACTTGGGTGAGGGACACAGGGTATGATTGCAATTTGTAGGAATGGGCATGCTGCCAGTATGGATCTGGCCATCATCTTGGGCATGAGTGGTGACAATCAGCTTTGTATCTCATGAATATTCATAACCAAAAAAACTGCACTATGCAAAAAAAAAGAACCAGTCATCTCTAACTCTTATAACAACCTACAAAGTAGATAGTTATTTTAATTTCACAAATGAGAAAACTAGAGCACAGGAAAGATAACTAGCTTGCCTGTAGCCACCATAAGTGAGCAAAGATTCAAATGCAAGTATGTTGGCTCTAATGCCCACTTTCATTGCACTGTGCCAGCCTGAAACACAAGCACCAGCTGTGCCCTAACATTTTCATTTTCAATAAAAACTAATGCAGAGTCTCTGAGTGTCAAAACAAACCAAAATAGGTGCATACCACTTAAACATATGGCATTAAAATTATAGGTCTTGAAACGAGGAGATTTCAAGCTCCTTGTCTCTTCTTTCTCATACTCTCCCACCTTCATTCTTTATCCTGACCTAGCTTTAACCCAACAGTCCAATGATCTTCAAACTAAGGTATGGGCACAAAGACTTTCCAAAGGGTAAATAGGTTTAAATAGAAATAGGGTAAAAATTTCCAGATCTCAATTTCCACATACTCATTCCTAAAGCTGACCTGCCTGCAAACTCTGATGTCTGACGATTAGTCTTTCCTTTCTCACTTTTCACATTTCACTTCTCCTCTCTACAAAAAAAGGCATACTCTCCTCTATCCTAAAATGTATTTTGGTGCATTGCTCCAGGCTGTAAAAACCTCTTGGGAATCAAAAAGAGAAACAAATCTAGAATGCCACTTTTCTGAGGGAAAGTCTCTTGAAACTAAAGCCAAAAGTTTCAGAAAAAAACTCATGGGGACCTTGTTTCATCTAGGGGACAAACTCAGGACAATAATCTATCTATCCATTCATGTCTTGTGTTATCCATCTATTCACCACCTATTTGATACCTAACAATCGTCCATCTATCAATCAATTAATCTGCCTTAGAATATAGAGGTGTTAGGCAAATGACTGTATGAATTTTTAAATTAAATGAAATCATACTTTTTCTGATGAAGAGTAACCCTGATTTGTCTGATTAGTTTCACAATGAGGCCTGATTATCTGAAGAACATATTCTATAAATTGAACGAGCTCCAAGATTTGGATAAAAATACATTTTAATGTATGTATATTATATAAAATAAGCCATAAAATGCATCCTTTGCAACTCTTTTATTTTATGTGTTAAAATTTTTTTTAGATTTCAACTTTAAAATGTGTGAGGAGTAGATAGTTTTTCAAAATTCTTTTGAGAGCATGAGAACAAAAACGTTTGGACAGTGCCTGGCCCATCTCTTCAACATCTTCCTCATCAATGTCCATTTACCTTGTCCCATGGCATTTCACTCAGACCCAGCTAGAAAATATCCACCATGTCTACTATCTCCTTGCCTAAACTCAGGTTTGAGCACTGCTGGAGGGGGGGAGGGGGGGAATCACACAATTATACTGATGCCACTATAATTACACAGTATTCAACTTGTACTGGGGTCCTCAACACCATTTGGCAATTCATTTGTGTTTTTTGGCTTGCTTATATTTCCCACAACTGTCATCTCAAACATTTTTCAAGCTCCTCAAACCTCCACCTCCCACCATCACTTTCAGCCAGCCACTT
>NW_007735736.1:50178-53608 GCF_000696425.1 Galeopterus variegatus | reverse complement strand
AATCACACAATTATACTGATGCCACTATAATTACACAGTATTCAACTTGTACTGGGGTCCTCAACACCATTTGGCAATTCATTTGTGTTTTTTGGCTTGCTTATATTTCCCACAACTGTCATCTCAAACATTTTTCAAGCTCCTCAAACCTCCACCTCCCACCATCACTTTCAGCCAGCCACTTTCAGCTTTATCTTGCCACAATCCAGCCCTGCTCCAGCCCCAGTACAGCTATTTGGAGCCAGATCCCCTTTTGCCTCTTCAGGGATCTTTCTGCTTTTAATTATCCAGCCCCACTCCCACCCCTCTTACTTCATCTTCAATCTCTTCCTGCCATCTGCATTTGAACATACTCTTGTCTCACCCAAACAGAAAACAAAAAACACATCCATCTTTCCCTGGATCCCTTTCCTATCTGGCACCATCTCACTGCTCTGCTCTCTCACACTCTTAACTTCCCTAAAGTGGTGTGTACACTCTTGACCTCTACTCACTGTTAACAGTGTGGTTTCTGCCCTCACCACCCCAAGGAAGCTGCTCTCTCCAAAGTTACCGACCACCCCTTATTGCTAAGTCCCTTCCTCAACTCACTACAGTGTGGCCTCTGCTATAAGCATCCCCTTCTCTTTTCTTCTTTTTTTGGTGGCTGCTGGTACAGGGATCCAAACCCTTGACCTTGATGTTATAACACAATGCTCTAAACCACTGAGCTAACCAGCCAGCCCCATCACCCCCTTCTCAAAACATTTTCTTCCTTCAGTTTCCTTGAAACCACTCTCTTTTTTTAATTTCCCAAAAGCACTTTGTTACATTTATATGTAACATATATGAGGGTACTTCAAAAAGTTCGTGGAAAAATAGAGTTAAAAGATAATACGAACGTTTCCATGAACGTTTTGAAGACTCCTCATATGTCACACCTATACTCTCTTGATATATTTTTTATCTATCTGATCACCTGTTCTCAGTTTCCCTGGTCAATTCCTCTTCCTCTGTGCATTTGTTAAAAGCCAGTGTCTCTAAAGATCCTGCTTTAAAATTCTACGTGCTCACCCTGGGCAACTGCACCAATCCCCGTCATTTCTATTTCCACTTTTAGGCTGATGACTCTCAACATGCGTCTTTCATTCTAACAACGATACCAAAATTTACTTCCTTATACGTATCAAAATAACTTACCTAAGATCTGAAGGAATTAAAATAAACTGAAATTTTAATTCTTTTATTGATTCATTCAATAAATAACAGTCACCTAACCCTGCAATCCTGAAGCTTCAGTCTAGTACTCACTACATGAAATCCACTGAACCCTGGAAAAAAGCTGGGCCTTCTCCAGCTTTTGAAAATTTACTATTTTGAACCATCTAGGAGAAGCTGTTTTTATCCAAGTAGGAATATTTTTTAAACAGCGTTTTTTCCTTGTATGTCAGAAAACCCAAGTTGAAAGTAATATTATATTTCCTAAAACTTCCATGCCTCTGATCTTTTTCTCCTTTTCAATTGTGCCAGAGGCATGAACTTTTATACCCCCAGCTCCAGTTAGGAAGGTGATTTATTAAACAGACTTAAATGAAAGATGGCTTGGTGTGGATATACTTGGATTCACAGTCCATGCCTTCAGGCAGTTTTAGTGCCAACTTTCTAACTAATTCAGAAAGGAAAAACTTCTCTCATTATTTCAAGATAAATGTCTAAACCTACCAGCTCTTGTGTGCATGCCACAAAAGTATCAGAAACTAAAAATGGAGATTCTGTTGTTCGCATTTCATCTTGACTCTCAACCTTACAATATTTGGCATATGAGCCAGATGCAAATTACCGACTGATGGTACTTTTTTTTGGCACTTCCAGGTAAAGCCGCCAGAGTCCATTGTATCAAACTCTTTCCTTTCTTTACAGTGATCTCTGTGCAATATTATCACCCAGAGTTATGTTGGAAAAATTATTTTCAATTATTTCATTAGGTTCATCAAATCTAATCAAAACAAGTTTAAAAATCCATGAAAAAAATAGATATTTTGATTTGATTCATCCAAAGCCCTAAGCCTGTGCTGTGCACAAAGAACAGAGAAATGACCAGACTAGTTGTCTCAATTTACTCTCAGAGTATGCATATATGCATCCATTTCCTTGATTTGACTCTAACTCAGCAGGCCATTCTGAAGAGTCAGCAACATTAATATACTAGATCTTAAAGGGAANTCTAACTCAGCAGGCCATTCTGAAGAGTCAGCAACATTAATATACTAGATCTTAAAGGGAATGCGTTCATATTACTGAAAAAAAAAGCAGGGTGTCATTTTCTCACCATTGCTATGAATGGAAAAGCTATTTCTCAATAATAGGGAGGGATACCTTATAATAGGGAAACACTTAATTTGTACAGAATTCAGAAACTGTAGTGCTCTGCTTGGCTTCATTGATTATGTAAAAGGACCTCTTTACCTTGAGCAGGTAGAGCTCACTAAATTGAAATAGTCCCGAAATACATGAACATCTTTTCTATGGTAGAAAGTAAATTTAAATTGTGAGAAAATTACTTCTTTTCCAAGAATTCCCAAGATTCTTGCTCCTGATCATAGTTCGAAATTCCACATAGGTTTGGTCTTGATTTACCTCAGAGGAGTCAGAAATGGTGCTATTCTCCTTACATTAAAAAAGAACATCCCGAATATCAAAATATGAATACGGTTAGGCCTATGCCATTTGTCTCCTTTGTGTCTAAAAGAAGGTGGGTAAGCATTAACAAATAGCATTTAAGTAACAAGCTTATTACCTATAGAAATGCCTTAAATGCTGGAAATTGGATCACGACCTTGTCAATTATATAGTTTTAATTACTGAAGACCATCTGCATGCTTTCAAACCAAAAGCTTCACTCTCAAAAAGATGTTACCAGAATTGAATGCCTAGCTTGTACATAACAGAAAAAAAAAACCCAAGGAACATGCTTTTAAAACACAGAAAGACTGTAACAGAAGTATAGCTACATAGGTTCATATCAAAACTAAATGAGAAGGGAGTAGTTCTGAATCATTTGTACAATTCATAGTAAATCACAAAAATGGTATAAAATGTGTAGTAAATAAAAATAAAATCATTAATAACTTAAATGTTTTCTTATAGTGGTTCTGGTTTTCACATTGCTCCATATGTCTCTAATGACATAAAAAAAAGTCACATATTACAAAAATGAGAGAATAAAGAGAGAAATGGTGGTCAGAAATGTTTATATATGTTTTTCTCAAATTACTTAGATATCAAAGCAATTTTTTTTAAAAAGTTAATACTTTTTTCTCACAAAATAGCTTGTTTTGTTTCTGCATTATTAGCGACAAAGAGTGAAGAGAGATCACAAACATCAAAGAAAGAGAGGTGGACAGAATAACATCCACATCCTATTCCTCAGAACCTGTGAATACATGTTGCC
>NW_007735736.1:48161-49290 GCF_000696425.1 Galeopterus variegatus | reverse complement strand
CACTTGGGAGAGCGTGGTGCTGACAACACCAAGTCAAGGGTTAAGATCCCCTTGCTGGTCACCTTTTTTTTTAAAAAAAAAAAAAAAAAAGATAAAAAGTAAATAAAAAATAAAAGGAGTGCAGACAATACATCAAAGCCAAATTCTACAGGGTAAGGAAGCAAAGTGAGAGATCTGAAGCAATGCTCTTTGCATGGCAGGCCTCAACAAATGTTTCTTAATATATTACTCTTGAACAACTAGGAAGGCAAAGAGTATATAAGAAATGAAACCAGAAATGGGTAACATAAAGAAAATCAGTTTTAAAAAAAAGGATAATGTCTATGGCATTGGGTAAAAAAACAGGCAGAGTAACATTGAAAGTACAGGCAAACCACATCAATAACATCCAAATTAGCATGTAATTCTACATTATTTAAGAGAATAAATATTATGTACTCTTTATCTTCTGAAAATGCCCTCAACAAGAAACCACACAGTTTTCAAATGCCAGATGATTAAATGCAGGTTTTCTTGTACTTTGCAGAGTCACGAATTGTCACATGACATAATGAAAAAATTTGTGTGAATTATACGGATGAGAAAATATAAACAACCTCTGACAAAGTGACTTTTCTTTAGCTGAATATGGACTTTGAACCTCTCCTAATGCTGTGGTCAGTGAAAANTTGATTTTAGCTCAATGAGACCCATCCAGATTCATGACCTCCAGAATTGTAAGACAATAAATTTGTGGGCTTTTTGCCACTAAGTTTATGGTAATTTGTTACAGAAGCAATAGGAAACATGAAATACAGAATTTCACAGTAGAAACTATGGATGAGAAGGGTCCCCAAGAGGTAGTGAGGGATAAATTCAAAATGTCATGGTAGAAAGTACAGAAGTAAAGACAAGAAGCTTAGGAAATAGGTGGAAGGGGGCAAAAATGAAAAAAAGAAAAATCATGAACATCAAATGAACTACAAATTGTAACAATTAAAAGGAGTGCAGGGGGCCGGCCTGTGGCTCACTCGGGAGAGTGTGGTGCTGATAACACCAAGGCTGCGGGTTCAGATCCCTTTATAGGGGCGGCCAGTTGGCTCACTTGGGAGAGCGTGGTGCTGACAACACCAAGTCAAGGGTTAAGATC
>NW_007735736.1:46201-47350 GCF_000696425.1 Galeopterus variegatus | reverse complement strand
GTGACTTTTCTTTAGCTGAATATGGACTTTGAACCTCTCCTAATGCTGTGGTCAGTGAAAAAACCTTGCTTCAGATGTTTTACAGTCTCCAGAAGCCAATCAATTAATGTTTGGAAACTTCTAAGCATTATTTCTCTCCTCACCTCAAATGCATTAGCTGATGACTGAAGATAAACAAGAATGAATTATTACAGTGTATGATGGCAGGTTTATGATGCTGTTAAAAAATAAAGTTCAAAATGTAATATGTGGAGTTGTTTTGAAACTGACCTCTTATTCTAGCTCCAGTCATGATGGTAACTTTTAAGGACATGGAATAAATGAAGAGGTGTTTCTATCAATTTCATTTTGCATAGTTTAGATAAAGGCTCTATCAATTTCATTTTGCATAGTTTAGATAAAGGCTTTGAAAGTAATACCTAAAGCACATATTGATTTGGTTACATACACACACACACACACACACACACACATATACATATATATATATATACGTTTGTTGAAAAATTGAGTCATCAAGAAGGTATTGTCTATCCAATTCTTCTGCATTGTTTAACATTGTTTTCTCTTAAAATAGCTTCTTTAGTTTCTGCATTATTACTGACAGTGAGGTTTTAAGAGGACATCCAATAACGTGTGACTTGAAGTAGAACAAGCCATAGAATCTCAACAATGGGTTAATGCAGGGAGATCCAGGTAAGTACTCTTCTGTAATTACAAAATCCCAGCATTTCAATGAGAAAAGTAACTTGGAAGTCTCTGGACTGGGTTCCAATGTAGAGCAAGAAATCCTACTGCCATATTCTCAACAGGTTGTCATCCAGGCTCTAGCTGAACATCTTCAGTGAGGCAAAGCTCACCTCTCCCGAGCACCTACAATTCCATTGTTTGTTCCAAATTTAACCTCCACCCATATTTTCATCCTGTTTTCTAGTTGCCAAACCCATGTCTAATCCTATTTTCCATATTAATCCTCAAATACTAGACACCCCCTACTTAGTCATCTCTTCTTCTATAAAGCCAAGAAGTATAGGTCAAGCGTATGCCTGCCTTTTTATGATCTTGGCCCCTCCTACATATTCTGCTGATTATTTACTACAATAATTTGTCAATGTATTCATCAAATGTGTGCTGAGAGCCTACTAATTT
>NW_007735736.1:45366-46047 GCF_000696425.1 Galeopterus variegatus | reverse complement strand
TTATTTACTACAATAATTTGTCAATGTATTCATCAAATGTGTGCTGAGAGCCTACTAATTTCCAGGCACAGAAGAGAGACCAATTCCCAGTCTTCATGAAGCCTAAATTCCAGTGAGTCAGACAATGAACAAATGAATAAATAAATAAGATTTTAAAACAGTGAAAAATGAATACTTATAGATTACAGTGAATATTTTTAAGCTAAGACTTGACAGATGAAAAGGAACTAGGCATGCAAAGAGCCAGAGAGGAAAATTCAAGGGGAGCAAGTGCAAAGATCTTGAGATGAAAAGAACCTGGTCTCTCTTAGATGTCCTCAGTCAATTCATGTAGAGCATTAGTAGGAGAAAATTTAAAGTAGCAGAAATGGAAACTGGAGAATCAGACAGGGTCCAAACCATAGTATAGAATTTGAATTTAATTCTAAAAGCAATAGCAAGCCATGTGGCAATTGTAAGCAGGAAAGATACATAATCAATTTGCTATGTAAAAAGTGCACTGGTGGCCTTGTGGAGAATGGATGAGGTTAGGACAAGAGTGGAATCAGAAAGACGACTCAGGAGGCTCTTGTAGTGAGAAACGATGGAGACTTAGCTGAACATGGTCACAGCAGAAATTGACATGTGTGGAGATATTTGAAGCATATGACTGAAGAAAGAACAGAAGGGAGTTTCTGGTGG
>NW_007735736.1:30650-44439 GCF_000696425.1 Galeopterus variegatus | reverse complement strand
CCCCCCCCCCCCCGCCCCGCTAAGGTGAACACTTTTAGATGCCATAAAAACTAAAATTGATGATTAAAGCAAGCCTGGCATAACCCTGCTCTAGGCCAGTGGTTTTCAAACTATTTTCGATAGAAGGCTAAGTTTCTGCAGTGGTGCCTTAGGCTACTTCAAAAGCAAATTCCCTCCTTAACAACAAAAGTAACTCAAATTTAATCTTTTTTATATATGCGGATTCAGAATAAGATGTTATTTGAAAAGTCACGGATCTAAGGAGAGCACGAAGTAGCCAGACCATCTCACCATATCATTTTATTAGATGACAGAATACCTGATGAATTCATACGTAGCATGGATTCTTAATTACATCACACAATGGATCTTCAGGCAAAACATCATGATAAATTGTACCTGTAGCACAGTTTCAGGATGCTAAACAAGTTTGTCCTTGTTTCACAGCCTCCTGGCAATGATAAATTAAGTAGCTTCTCTTACACTAAATTCTTCAAGAACTTCAATATACTCAAACTTTTTATTTTCAATAATTTTAATTAATATATTCCACAGTTAATAGGTTTGATAAACTTGGGACATCTCAAATCTGTTTTAATAAAATTGACTTTAAAAATAGAAAGGAAAGAAAACTGCATATAGATCTCAACAGCTGTGCAGACTAACTCTATGTATTCAGGAAACACAATTTTTTCATAAAGAGATTTCTTGGGTTCTAGATATGCAAAATAAGACGAGCAATGTTTTTAATTAAGAAAATGAAATATGAAGACACAGCTTGTTTTTTAACCACATGAGAAAAATGGGTGGGGAAATAGGGAAAAGGAATAGTTTCATGAGAACTTTGTTACTAAATTAATCAAAAATAAGATTTTTTCTAAAGAATGTTTATGTTTATGATCTTCAGTAAACTACTCATATGAATTTATTGCATCAATTAGTAAAACTTTGCACTGATTTTAAAATTAAACCATATGGCTCTGTTTCCATACAACAGTATTTCTCAACCTCAGCAGTATTAACAGTTTGGACTGGACAAATCTTTGCTGTAGGGGACTGTCCTCTGCACTGTAGGGTGTTTAACAGCGCCCCTGGCCTCTATCCACTAGAAGCTAGTAGTAGCACTTTCCTCCTCCCAGTTTCAACAGTCAAAAATGTCTCCAGACATTGCCAAATATCCCTTATGAGGCAAAAACCCTCCCAGCTGAGATTTTGCTCTATGAGACAGTATGATTTCTTATTCTGGGGTTAAGCTATTATTTTTCTAATTCTCAGGAAGGTACTTGGGATCTAAACTGAACACACTGAGGATGTTATGACATTCAGGCCCAGCTGCTCGTGTAACTGTAATATAGAGAAGGAAGTAAACACAGCTCAGATATGACTAAATAGTATGACAATTGGCTCAACAACACATGCAGAAAAAGTATAAAATCTAGAACAACGTTGCTGCCTTATAACTGAAGTTTAATCATAAAAGACCCAGATATTGACCTTCATATGAAGAAAATGGTGAATAAGAGCACTTTTTGAAGTGCTGCTGTTTCTAAGACCCTCCATTAAAATCAACAGCGTGACAAAGCTACGTGGAAAACCTTGTCAAGACATTAAAGGCAGGCAGAACACATTGGCTGTATTCATTTTACAAGTTGTTGTGCATTGTGTTACCAGTTTTTAAATGAAATGCCAGTGAGAAAAATACTAAAGGGACATTTTTTAAAGGTGGAGCTAAGCTGCCACCTAGAGAATATAGAAATGACAGCAGCTTAGCCATCTATATTGCATGAGCTATATTGTCCTATTAATTAAAAATATCAAATTCAAAATCTCAAAGGCAATATGAAATAAATTCTAATGTCATGCTTTTTAAAATTAGCTAATTATTCATAAAATTTTAAATTTAATTTTCTTAGTTACGCTTTTAAAAATTTTGGAGAGTGTATATTGATAAATTAAAATTCAAAAAATATATATAAATAAAAATAAATTTTGGAGAATGAGCCAACAAAGACAATTCTTTTAAAAGTTCAGAATAATTCTGAAGTAGTCACTGCTGGACAAAAGCAGAGTATCTATACTAAAAACACTGTACTATTAATACTGCAATAAAGCCGTGGTAAAAATTTTAAAGGTTTTTTAAATTTCCAAGTAGAAAATTTGTTATTGAAAATGAACTGGAAGAATAATGAATGAGACCAAGTGGCAGACTCTTCAATGTTTATCACCTTTCCTAGCAATCATTCTTTCAAATGAAGCTAATTAGGAAAACAATTATGGTAACTAAAACCCAATAGAATCATTAACTGAGGGCAGGGAGTGCTACTTATGCAACCCAACAGAAGCAAAATATAAAATATAAGAGAGGAAAAAGTCTGATGGGTATACGAAAGCTAAAAATAACTAAAGCATAAAGCAGAGCTATAATTTCTGGGAAAATATGAGTCTCCTTTTCTAAATGTAATGGTGTAATTGAACACTCATTAGGTTCTCCAGACCATAAACTATTGCCTGGTTAAGGTAGGCATTTGGGAAACTGTATGAACTCTTTTGGGCCATCAGGGTCCCATTTAGCAAATTACTACTTCAATGCACTGAATGATACCCTTGTGGCTTGGTAGTGAATTCCACAAGAACTTAATTTACACACTGGGAGAGTTCTGGTGCTCATTAGGAGATGAGAAGTATGCCTGCTCACATATCCGCATAGAACAGAAAGTACCATACTCATCTAAAAAGAGAATATTGAAATGTGGCCTAGAGGTTCAAGTGCCCAATTATCATGCAATAATAGACACACATGACTTGGTCTATAATTGCTTAAGACTTGTGACTTGTGATTTTTTCCCCTTTACAATTCAAGTTTTTTTCTTTACGTTATATAAGTTTCCTATGTCACTGTTTTTGCAGTTCTGCAGGAAGAATACTAGGTTTGTCCTTCCTACAAGGTTTTAAAGTGACATAGGGACGTTTTAGAGATGCTTACATGACTGTCCACCATGCCTGTATCCACTTGTATGAGTCAATTAATAAAATCCAGTTGTTTAGAGGTGAATTTACTCAATGAATTTTATTTTGTCCTATAACATGAACTAATACTAGATTTTACTGAGACTTTCATATTTCAACTTGCTGCTTTATCACAGCCTATAGAAAATCTCAGGTTTTGTTGCTGTTGTTCTGAGAATTCTGTTTAGGCACTTATGGAATTTGAATCATGTACGTGAATGGCATTCTGCATCTTTTTACCTAAAACTGAGCATTTACACAAGTAGGAATTTTTATGATTAAAGTCTTGCCTGTATCCATGTGAGACCAGTAATATTTTACCTCTCTCTTTAAAATGCGGGCTTCTAATGATGACTCATACATACATATAAATTTCAAATGATAGCTATTTTTATCACACAATTGTGTCTTTTGTCTTGAAGCTATTTGCCCATTTTAAGATAATGTGAAGCCGAATCACTTTTTATGGGGTGAATATGTCGAATTTCTCCAATGTGCCTTCTGACTGAGAAAACATGACATTTTGATGGCCCAAGAAAAGGCCTTCTTAGTCAATGAGAGTGAATTTCTATGCATTTCTGAAATCTGGGTCAATAATACTCATAGAAAAGAAATACTTAGTCCAAAAAAATCCTGAGGATCATTTCAGAAATGGCAACGCCTCTTTATGTCAATATTCTAATTAAAAAGTCAACATTGCAACTACTGTGTTTGAAAGCATAGTACTAGGACTAGTGGAGGAATTAAAGCATTTGGGGGATTCCCAACCTGGTAGAAGAGATTGACACCAACAGAAGTGATGTCTATGAGTTAGAGAAAACAATTTCTATCTAGTGATCATTTTATATGCCAGGTACTACATGGGATATTTTACGTGTGCCTTTTATTCATTTAAGAATCAGTCCCCCTCTCAGGATTAAATGAGATACCCCTATATGGCAGGAGAGTTTTGTAAACAGTAAGTACCTCACCTAGAGGTAACGTGGGTGAAGCTGGGGGAGGGAGAGTGGATAGCTTGTTTCAGCAGAGAGCAGCTTATTTAAAGGCCTGGAGCAGAGGGAGTGTTTTGAGGATGGGGACATAAAAGTAGCCTTATGTTGATGGAAAGGACAGCAAAGAGAGACAGCATCTTTCTTTCCCGGTGAGCTAAAACAGATAGTGAAGGGCTTTCAGGCTCTCTTAAGATCTCAAGGTTTGGGGCCATTGACCTAAAGGCAAATGAGAATCACTAGAGAGCTTTAAGCATGAGAGGAAGATGATCGGATGTCATATCTACGGATCTTTCTGGCAGAATGAACTGCAAAGTCATAAGAAACAAAGGCAGGGAGGTGATTTTAGGAGGTGATTGTTTTAAGCTGGTAAAAAGATAATGATGGCCTAACTCAGGATGGCAGCAATGGCAACGAACATGAACATATTAGAGAGATATTGAGTGTTTCAGAAAGGAGAATTTGATTAACCAAACAAAATGTCATTCAAGGTTAACAAAATTTTGACTATTTTCCCATTCATTTAATAACATAAATGTTTGTTAAATTCTGTTTGGATACTGTTGGGAATTCAGAGACTGAAGTACATTGTTGTAGATTCAGCAACGAAGAAAGATGAAAATAAATAAACAATCATAGATAACCTCTTTTAAGAATTTTGGGTGTAAAGGAAAGGAAAAATATATGATGATAGCGTAAAGATAATATGGGTTTAAAGCAAATAGTTTTTGGTTTGGTTGCTAGTATTTTATATAGGTGGAAAAACTTGGGCATCTTCAGTGAAGATGAATACAGTAGACAGTCAAGTACAATAAATATAGTAGACAGAGGGGATAATCTATAGGGCAATGTGGTGGTCAGTTTTGTGTGTCAACTTGACTAATCCACAGGTACCCAGATATTTGGTCAAACACTATTCTGGGTGTTTTTGTGAGGGTGTTTTTAGATCAGATTAACATTTAATCTGAGTAAAGTAGACTGCCCTACCTAATGTGGGTGGGTCTCATCCAATCAGTTGAAAGCCTGAATAAAACAAACAAAGCTGAGTCTCCCCTGAGTAAGAGAGAATTCCTCCTGCCAGTCTTTGAACTGGGACATCACTTTTTTTCCTGCCTTTGGACTCAAGCTGAAACATCAACTCTCGTGGGTCTCCAGCTTACTGACTCACCCTGCAGATCTTGGGATCTCGCAGCTTCCATAATCCCATGAGCCAATTTCTTATACTAAGTTTCTTTCTATATGTATATACATCCAATTGATTCTGTTTCTCTGGAGAAGCCTAACTAATAAGGCAGTGATTCTCAAAGTGTGGTCCCTGAATCAGCAGCATCAGCACCATCAGGGAACTCATTAGAAATACAAATTTTCTGGCCTTGGCCAAACCAATTTAATCAGAAACTCCGGGAGTGAGGCCCAGCAATCGGGGTTTTAACAAACCACTTGCAAGTGATTACGATTGAGAACCACTGCTCCAGGGCAAGAAACCACTGCACTGCAGGCAAGAGGGGTTACGAAAGTGCAGGTGGAGGGCTTGCCTTATACAGATGGAGGTCACTTTCCACTATAAAAGGATTGAATGGGGCTAGTAGATGAAAACAAGTTTGAGATTCCGTGGTGGAAATTTGAGGCAGTTTTGCCCTGGCTTCTATTTTCTCTGTAGAGCAGAAAACAATGTGATTTCCTAAGAGAAAGTAGGGAGGTGCTGTGTGGAGAGATTTGAGAAAAAGGGAGTCAGGGAGGGAGTTCTGAAATAATCATTGCAGAAAGTAGGAAAACTTGAGGGCCCCTTGAGGTCAGAGGGTTACCATATCATGCCAGCCGGCTGTAAGATTTTCCCAAATGTGGTCAGTAGTCCCAGTACCCAAGTAAGAATAATAATTGTGCTCATCCAGGATTGGGATTTTGCCAGGTCAATAGAAGGGCAATGGAAAAGAGGAGTTGATGTGGCTATGGGAATAGGATCACTGCCCATTGAATCCAAACAGGATAGGGAGAGCCGTGAGAAAAGAGGGGCTGGGGAAAATAAAAACAGGGAAGTCAAGAGTTTTAAGCAAGTCTGATACTTAACACGAGTCCTCCACCATTCAAGGACACCATTGTCATCCCCAGTGCAAAGTGTTCTAATAGGTTTACCAAGTATGATGAGATAACAGGGAAAGAGATTACTTTTGGTTGGAGGATGTCTGGGAAGGCCTAGACAAGGAGGACTAGTCGTAAAGAATGTAAATATGCAAGCTCGGGATAGATTTAATAGCACAGAGTCTGTATAGAGCAAGCTGAAGAACAGAAAATATTCTTTCCAATACAATAGGGATTTTTAGATTAATGGGGATAGGAAAAGACCACAAAGGGGTAAAAGATACTAACAGAAAGTAGAAGAGTGAATTAAGATGAGAGATAAAAATACATGCCGCATTTATATTTTGGAGAGCTTTGGATTTTACTTTGTGTGCTAGAGAACTATTAAGGACTTTTGACAAGCAGAATGACAAGATTATTGTAACCTGTATGTTTCCATCATAATATTTGTAAAGATGGTAAAGGTTACTTGAACTATTTAACTGACAGACTAAACGCATCCCTAGAAGTTGATCTCTAAAATTAAATTTAGCATGTGAACTAATATTTACCTTTAAAAATTAATATTCCTGATATGAAAAAATTAAAATCTTCATAAACAAATGGACAAAAAAAGGAACAGGAATAAACAATTCACAAAACAGAAATGTAAGTGGCTGATAAGCAGAAAAAGATGTTCAATAAAAAAAATTAAAACACAAGACTTTTCAGCTATTAATGATGATCATCATTGGCAATGACACGATGAGATGAGTATCATTAGTACAGTATTGGTTAATGTAGATTGGTATAATCTCAGAAAGCAATTTGACAGTAGTTCTATCAAGAAGAACTTTGACAATATTTATTATTTTTGACCAGTATTTCCACTTCTAAAATTTTTTTAATTATTAAAATGCATGTAAATATTTACACACAAAAATGTTATTATAATATTACTTATAAAAATGTAACATAATATTCAATAATAAGGAAGTGCTAAATAGGTTAAGATAAATGTTACGATGAAATATTATTCAGCCTTTATAAATGGTGTTTAGAGAGTATGTAAAGATATAAAAAAAAGGTCAATAATATAAAGTAGGTAAAAAGAATGCAAAATGTGGAAATATGTAAACAATATAATCTCAACTATGTGTATATATATATTTATTGGAAGAAAATGGACTAAAATCTCAGCTGTTATCTCAAGATTTAGGGTTTCAAGATGTTTTTATTTTCTTTATGTTTTATATATTTTATAAATTGTTAATCACAAAAATTTGATCAATTTATAATTAGAAAATAGAATAAATTATTGTTAAATAGTTCCCCATTGCCATTTACCAAATTCTGTTAGGTGATAAAACACCCCTAATTCCAGAGCAACAAAAAGTTACTTTTCCTGTTCTCAGCATTTTGTGATATGTTTTCTTTCATGTGTTTTATTTTACTTTTTATTTATACTTTTCTGTGAGAAACCTTGTAAAATGTCATTAAAGTGGAAAATTTGCAACTTTAAGTGAAATCTAGTTTAGAATCGATGAATTATTAGTGACAATATTTTCATTATAAAAGTACATAATAGCAACATGGCAAAGATGTTAGTGTGATATATAAAAATATCCTGTGTTTGTTTCTGCAATATATGTTCATTTCAGAGGAAAAAACTAGATTGTTTCTATGGTGGATTTCCATTTGGAACAAATAAAATGTTCTTGACTGAATGCGTTGGCTTTATATTAAATGGTATATTTCCTTCCAATTTCTATGATAGAAATGAACCAACCTAGAATGAATAAAGCCCTCACTTATTGTTGCCAACAAAGAATTTTAATTTACAAAATCCATTTAAGTCTATCTTTCTCTGAAAAATAGTATAACCCATCTCTGGTTATTTCACAGTATTGGGGGAGGGTACAGGCATTTCCCCTTCTCTCTTGGTGCCTTAAGAGTGCCATAAGTATATAGCTGGACATGAACAAATGATTGTGGGTGATGACTCCATTTACTCCCTGAATCCCCTGTGCTTGGTAAGACCATTTCCCCACAGCATGTACTTTTAGAGCAATGTTCCCATTTCTCCTCATTTTCCCAAATCTAGGTCATTCTCTGTCATAACAAAGAAATGCTCAAACCCTAAGAGTGCCCAGAGAGGACACATATCTGAGACTCAAACTTTAGCAGGTCTTGCCACCAGGTCATTTCACCACAAGAAGATAGGACAGGAGGTTCTCGCTCTACACACTAAAAAAGTCTTGAAATTATACAAACTTTCATTTTCTGGTAAGGCGAACTGAACATCTTCCTTGTTTAATAATTCCCATTTTGATCAAACTCCTCTTTGGGATGTGTCTGGCTACTCCCTAAGGCCTACTGCACGGCTAAGGCTGATGTCGCGTATCCTGCTCACAGCACCAATTGTCTAGCTCTTAATCCTATTCGTGACATCAATTGTAAAGCTAGGCGTCTATGCTAGTTGTCATGGCTC
Source organism: Galeopterus variegatus (assembly GCF_000696425.1). Taxonomy (NCBI): domain Eukaryota; kingdom Metazoa; phylum Chordata; class Mammalia; order Dermoptera; family Cynocephalidae; genus Galeopterus; species Galeopterus variegatus. The sequence goes on along the minus strand of NW_007735736.1, from coordinate 35,895 downwards.
TTTTACCTGCCAGTAATCCTGCACCAACTGGACCGATGGTTGAGCTAGGGCTGGGTCTGGAGCTCCCAGACCCCTCAAACTGACCTGGCCTCATCTGGGTTTGAGGCGAGGGGAGCCTGACCAAATTGTTCCATTTTCCCAACAGGATGTTAGTTTTCAACACACAAATTTCAAGACAGTTAAAAAATATAGCAAAAACTTCAACCTTCTTGTCCCATGGTTGGATGCCTTAATTCAGGCTTGGTGGATGGGAAAAAAAATGTTTGAAGTTGCCCTGATGGAGGATACCTAGTGATTCTGAAACCTCCTGAAATTAGTTGAAATTTATTTTCCCTGTCTCAAGTTGTTTTACAAGTTGTCTTGCAGGATGTGAGCTGAGCATACATAGAAGTACTTTGCCCCCCAGATGACCTCGAGCATACCAGGAACCAAAAATCTTCCCTCTGCAGAACTCAAAAGCTGGAAGTTATAACACACTGTGCCCTACAAATATGTACAAGTAAATGTTGAAAAAAAAAAAGAAACACCAGTGCCCTTTTGAAGTGAGAGGTCCTTCGGCAAGGAAGATCAAGCATCTAGAAGTTTCATCACCGTATATGGCCTGATTCAGAGCTAGCCAATCCACTTTTATCCTGTCATATGGACTGACTCGAAGCTAGCCAGTCAATCTTGCCCAGTATCCCTTAAAACCTGCCCAGCCCCTGGACTGGTGACACAGATTTGACAGCATCCTGCCTCCTTCTCCTTGTCAGACAAGCTGGCAAAATAAAGGCTTTTCCCAAAAACCAGTGCCATAGTATATTAGCTTCTGTGTGTATTGGGCAGTGAGCCTTTCCTCAGTAACAATTACTGTTATTTCAACATGTAAGCAAGGTTTTCAATTATCTTTCTAGAAATAAATTAGCAGAGATATGAACTTACTTAGCAAAGAAATTGTGATTAAACATTATCTACCGAATTGCCTGTATCTACTAATTTTATTTCAGAAAAGCAATCAACTTTATGACTATATTCTGTCTCCACCATTCTACGGAAATTTATAGATGCTCTCAATTTATACTATTATTATCTTTAACAGAAAAGGATGATAATGTTATGGTTTGGATTTTAATAATTCATAAAGTTCTCATGATATGTTTAAGTATTCTTCCATCTTATTCCTCAGGATTTGCTTTGAATACACTATTTAAATATTTCTTTTTAAATGTTTTACCTTCCTCCTTCTCTCTATTTAAAGTTCACCCAGCAAATCTTGCCAGCAATTATCCCATGGCTGTGGTATTTCACTTGCTTAAACACAAACCATGTAAGCAAATAATAGCTGTTTTTATTCTACACAACTAATCATGTAGCAGTCACTGACTTTATTTGCAATTTCCAGCTACAGATGAATAGATGAAACCATGCATTAATGTGATTTTCATATGTCACCATAATGCCCTTCATGTACAACATGAGGTGTGACTGTTAAAAATAGGCTGATTTGTATGTGTGGTTTCTGGACTCACTGGCTTTTGATATGAGCATATCACAGGGCTAATTCTACCTCTAATAATGCATAAAAGCAACAAGCAATTCTCTCCTGCAAAGATTTTACTGGGAAGCTTTAGGCCAAACGAAATGAGTTAAATAATCATATACTCCCAAATCAAGTATCACTGGAGAGCTGGGACCTAGAGATTAAAAACAGTGCATTTTTAATAAGAAATTTTTATAAATTGGAACAAAAAGAAAAGGACTAAAAAATTATACTGGAATGGAGTAAAAAAAGAGAACAGATCAATAAAATAGTTTTACATTGGCCATTAATTTTCTGATACCCTAAAAATACTTTTAAAATATTAGTGCCTTTTTCATTTGAGAAATATTATCTTGTGCCTACCCTTAGAGTTCTTCAGAACTCCAGAATGTGGGATATTTCCACACTTTATCATGAGGTTAACTAACATATTCTGCTCTTACTCCTATTTTCCTTTCCATGTCTTTATACATGCACATGTATGTATGTATATATGTTTGTATTTCCCCACCACACAGGAGAAAATGTCACTTTCCCAGTACACTAACTCTATGGAAAGATCAGTCTTTGTAGCAGGCATCCAGTAATACATGCGGACCAGCCAGCCAAGATGGCATCAAATTCCATATTTGTCATTCCATATCAGAAGACTCAGACTAGGTGAAGAATACAACAATGCCAGAGTTAACTTCCAAAGATATAAACAGAGCAAGTTGGCCAGACATGACAAAAGCCAAATATATAAACATATATTAACACTCTGCATTCAAGTCAGCCACGAGGGACCACACAGATAATAAATGCCCAGGTAGAGAGATGAGAAGAGCTATCCCAGCAGCTAGTGTGCGAAACATTCATTCCAAAAATATGTGAGCACCTGTTCTGTGGCAGGCAGTATTCTGTAGGATGTACAGCACTGACTAAAATGAACAAAATCCCTGACTTTATAGAGTCTAACTTTATACATTTAATGTGGGAGACAAATAATAAGCTAAACACAGAGTGACTGGAGCTTAGGAGAAAATAAATAAGGATGAAGGAATGCTGGAGATAGTCCCCAAAGATAACCACCAATATTCCACCTGTCCTTGTACGTACATCCCAATCTTCCCTTCAAGAGATGGGAGCTATTTTCTCTGTCCTTCAATCCATCCTGGCCTCCTGGTTTGCTTTGACAAACAGAATAGGTATAAGCATTAGCTGCAGATACCTGGCAGCTTCTACTTTGACTCTCTGGGAACACAGCTGCCATGCTGTAAGGAAGTCCAGACTACCTTCTGAAGAGAGAGGCAAATGGAAAGGCTCTGGATCATGAGACCAAGGTGGGGAAGATGACAAAAGGGTTGAAAACCAAGGTGCACCTGCTGAGCTCTCATCTGCATGTGGAGAGAATAAAAACCCAGCAAACTCAGAAAATAGTGAGAAATGATAAATCATAGCCATTTTAAGCCATTAAATTTAGAGGTGGTTTTTACTACTGTAATAGATAAATGAAACACCAAGGGGGAAACATAAAGAGGAAATTGGTAATTAAAAAAATTAAGAACTACAATATAGCAATGAAGTTTTCTATGTCTTTTCTGAGGATAGAGCAAGAAGGAAATGTTTAAATTGTGTAAGGAGAGAAATAGTTGCATTAGAAAAGAAATCATGAAGGTAAGCAGAATAAATCATATTGACCACTGGAAAGGATGATGTTGCATTTCTAAACTAGAAGTTGAGAGGCAAAGAATGATCTTGCTAACTCAGTTAGAGGCCTCTCAACCTGAAGAACCACACCTAAGGGGCAGCACCTGAAGAAATGCACCCACTCGCCTCAGCCATGTCTGCTCCTAATCTAAATGATGAGATCCTGGACCTCCATCCTAAACCAGAGGACTTAATGGCATGAGGCTGTGAGGGTCATGAGGGCAGTGAGTATTTTATAGGTGGGAGGGATGTAGATATCTGGAGAAGGAGCATTCTAGGCAGAGGAAACAAGTGTGAAGGCTCTGAGGTGGGATTAGGCCTAGCTTATTTAAGGAAGTGCAAGGAGGCTGGTGTGGCTGGAGCCGAGTGAGGGTAGGGGAGAACATTAACAGATGAAGTCGGAGTAGTGACAGAGGCCAGGTCATTGGAAAGACTGTAACTTGTGGAAAGTCATTGGAAATGTTTATGCATTCATCAATTCATAGCAAATATCTATTCAGCTCGAGTGTATGCCAGTTTCATGGTGCTGGGCCTCCAACAGTGAATAAGACTTGTGTGTGTTGGCGGGAAATGGGGAGAAGGATAAAGGAATCACAAAAGAACTAGACCGAGGAAGGATGGCAGGAAGACTGCTCAGTCCAACCTGAAGGACACAGATCCCGTCAGCAGAGACCCGTCTCTGCTTTCCTCGAAGTCTCTCTCCAGAATCATTTGCTACAACTTTACATTAGGGTACGTTATACCTGCACAAGAAAACTCACTTGTCTTTTAAAATTTTTTTCTTTTCAGTTTCACTTGTCTTTTAATGCAATTTAATTTCCTAAAAGCTTTTTCCAAACAAATCATGATGTTTTATCAGCCTCACGCATGTATTCTCAAAAGATCTCGCCAGGCTCCAGCATTCTGTGCTCTAAGTGTGTGTCAACACATTTATGGGAAAAAGCTCCATTAAATTTAAAAAGAATCTTTTCAAAAAGACACTATGTACTTCCCAGAAAGGTACGTTACAAATACAGTACTTTGCAGATTGTGATGAGGTTTCAGAGTCATTGACTCACCGCCCGCATCATACTCTTACAACCAAACTAAATGACAAAGTAACAAGCAAAGAAGGCATAGAAATAACATCATTATAGCTTTAAATAAAAGTTCATGAAGCAATTTTCCTTAAGTGTGGTGCCATGCACATCAAAGTATATTTGGCAGCATAGATGATGACAGACTAACAAGGGGACTCTGTCAAGCCTTGACAAGAGCAGTTCTTGAAGGGAAGCATGAAGATCTGATGGGGGAGGGGATACATTGCATTCCTGCAGCTAGCCATCTCATCAGCTTATACTGAGATTGTCTCCCAGTTCAGGTATGACTGTATTCAAAATAATGGTTTCACAGAACTTCTCGTCAAACACACTGTCTCTGTGGGAAGGAAGCAGAAGTGCTCCCTTCAATAGAATAAAATCCCTCTATTTATGCTCTTCTGTGAGCTTATAAAGACAGAAAATCCCAAAATACTTTGCTGCTTTAGAACAGTCCTTGCTTCAGCTAATTCATTTCTTCCAGCAATGCAGCAAAGTGGTCATCCTCACCTTATGTTATTTCTTAAATTCTAATTAATGATAGGATTTCAATTTCCAGCTACCTGATATTTAAGGATTTGACTGAGCATTTGTTTCCTGCCAGTAGGTCCTATTTTTCTGATATGAGGACCATATAAAATAAAGTCTAAACATAGTATTGTGTCTACTAATGCTTTGCCCTGTATCTTTTAAATCATTCTTGTATAAAGTGTCTTATTTTTCATTTTAAATTATTCACTCTCAAAGACCAACAGCCTAACTTCTCTTGAGATACAATTCTGATTTTATGACACATAACAAGTTTATGTTTAGGATATTTCTAAAAAAGTTTTGGAAATAGATGGAGGTAGTGGTTACACAGCATTGTGAATGTAATTCCATGCAACTGTAGGTTTAAAAATGCTTAAAATGGCAATCTTTGTGTTGTGTATATTTTACCACAATAAAAAAAGGACATATA
>NW_007735736.1:27717-29981 GCF_000696425.1 Galeopterus variegatus | reverse complement strand
ATGTCTCTTGGTTTACCAAAATCAGAATCACTTGGTATCAAAATTCAGGTCTTAAGGCTCCACCCCAAATTTGGAATTTCTGAATGTAAGGCCGTGAATTTTTGACAAACATCACAATTGATTTGGATATACCAGAAGTTTGAGGAGCACTGCTCCAAGCAATGGTCCTGAAGTCCTATGAGAATCTGAAAATACTGCAAACCCTCAGCCCAGGAAAATGTACGATTACATTTTATACATTCTCTCAGGGGGTTCACAGAATCCCTGAAGCCTATCAGTGAGCCCTTGCCCCAGGGTGTCTGGATCCAGGATCAGAACCCCCTTTATAATAATCTTCTCTTTGAGGCTTCCAAAGCAATCAGTGCGGGAAAACCGAGCAGCCACTGTGCTCTGCTCTATTCTGTTGAGAGAGTCATTGACAATTTACATCTTTTATTTCAACCTCAGAATGAAGTATGTTTCTTCTTATCCAATTCACACAAGTATTGTAGTGCTGAAATTGCTTTAAGAGTTTTTGAAAAAGGCACCATATAAATGCAAATAACAGGAGGTGTGATAAAAAGAATAGTCATATCCAAGTGTACAATGGCTGCCCTATCCAAATGAACAGGTTGAGGTTTCACTGCTATTATCATCCAATATGTATCAGAGAATGAAGACTATGAAGCGAGTCTTCTAGAATTCTTTCTGCTTGAATTGTAAACATATTTTTCTCATACTATCATGTATATGCCACCTAGAGAACTGAAAAAAGACATCAGGGATCATCAGTCCTATAGACTTGCTACCACTATGCAAAAAGACACGGGGACATCATCACTGATGGGGAAATGCCCCACAACTTCTCATTCAACCCCAGCAAGGAAACTCAGGAAGCTCTGAAAAGAATATTCAGATTGCCACTCTCCCCCTGTGGCAAGGCCTATTTTTTAACACAGCACAAACATCCATCCACATACTGTAAAGCCTGGCAGGTACCATTTTAATTGTTCAGGTTGGCAGACCTACCACGCCCCCTGATCCACTGAGTTGTCACAGGACACCAGAACTTGTGGCCACCCTAAGGAGATATTGGACTCTAATTCAATGCAAAAATTTAAAATAACAGATATATATTTTTCTAAACACTCCTGCTCTTTGGATGGTATATCAGCAACCATTCCCAGACTTCCCCTGAAATTTTCTCTGGAACTGCTTACAGTTTAACCAATAGCTAGCCACAGCACTCCTTCCTTGTTTGCTACTAACTGGAGGAGCAGTTGGATAAAATGCTTGTATAGACAATGAGTGAGTAGACAAGAGCATTTTGCATGACATCTAATTCTAAAGATATAAACAAAACCTAGGGAGAATAATCAAGGACAGGAAAGCAACTTTACCTTCAGAACAGCAACCTCTGCATAGCTTTTTTGCCTGAGCTCCAGAGTCCCTATGTTAGATTCTCAACAACTATAAGGATAGAAAAAGAGAAACTGATAGTCTATCACGCCTGAGGAAGCTGATACCTTATCTTTCCCTAATATTCATATTATTCTTTTTGTAATTAGTGTCCTTTTAGGTCATAGTATTAATTTTCCTCTTGTTTGAAGAGACAGGCAGTTGGGATTGCTTATTTTACTTTTCAGCAAATGCATAAAGAGAAACAATCAATCCTCATAGACTTAAATAGAGGAAATTAATCAAATATAAAAGGCAAGACCTAATCCAGAAACTACCCAAAGGGAGACAGCAGATAGGAAAGAAAGCCCATGCTTTTGAATAGAGGCTTCAGATGACACAACCCCAAACCGATATATTATCTCACTTTCATGATCAGTGCAGGAGGTAGCAGCACAAAACCAAATAGAACAGCCTATGAGACCCAAGATCAGGCCCTAGTTCTAAATGCCTCTGGGGAATAGTTAGTGGGCCGTAAAGAGAGAGAGATTTAATGCTTAAAAATGGAAGTTATTTTGTATCTTTAGCCTTTTTCTCCCATATTAGACAAACTTTCCAAATACTCTAGCACGTATCAAACCAAAAATCTCAAAACCACAGCACAACATGCTGTCAAAAGAACAAAGCTGAAGATTCCTACTTGAACAACTTCATTTCACTCCAGATCATGCACTTTGAACCTACAGAGCTTTCCTGATACATCGTTCAGTACGAGGATTCACGGAACTAAAGAGTTCTAATTTTTTAGTCATATGAAATTGAGCTGGACAGAAAGGGTGATGTGGAAAGAGTACAGCTGATCCTTCCGTGTGGGGTAGGGGTTGTGG
>NW_007735736.1:3206-26812 GCF_000696425.1 Galeopterus variegatus | reverse complement strand
TTCAGTACGAGGATTCACGGAACTAAAGAGTTCTAATTTTTTAGTCATATGAAATTGAGCTAATATAAATAAGACTAGAAATCTTATGTAAAATCTCTATTCTATTGGTTATATCAATAGAATTCTTCCAACATAATACCAATGAAAATAATACATCTGCATAAGATATTTGGAGTGAATGTTAGAGGTTTCTTTAAAATTGCTTATTATCTTGCCTTTTAAAAATCTAATATATTCCTGACACAGATTGGGTGTACTATTTTGTGATAAGGATAAAAAAGTCCTACTTGTGACAGCACTATTGTATCACTCTCTTTCATGTTCAAAAAGGTTTCTAATGTTGTTGTCCATATATGCAAATGAGACCAAAAAATGAGCAGCAGTTTCTTCTCCTCTTGATATGTGTAAAGTCCATTTTTCATCAACATCTCTTCGAAGAACCTGCCACTGATTGCAGTTCTGCTTTTCTCATCACAGTCTGATGGATGTTTTTGCTCAAAATAAGCCGCCCTTTGCTGATTGCTGCAGGCTGCTTGGTCTGTCAACTGTGAAAATACAGCATTCCCCAACTAGGCCACATTGCTTATTGTAATCAGAGTCAGATGCAAGCATTCATGCCAGTGATACCCTAGCTTTGATCTCTATTTGTTCTACTGCAGTGTTCATTTTGGTTGTAAGGTGTCCTCAGAACAAAAATGTCATGGGTTAGAGATCAAATCAGTCATCCTAGTTGAGTTAAAAACTTCTCAGTCAGAGAATAAGCCTCTCATTTTTCCTAAAACATGTGCAAAAAACAAATGAGTTTCCTTTTAAAATACAACTGGGTGGAAGCTGCCATTTTTGATGAGGATGCAGGAAACTAGAGGCTAAAGATATGCATCCCTGACAGCAACTCCGAACGTTAGGATTTTAATACTTGTCAGTCAAGGATAAAAGCATGTTTGTCAGTGTCATACAATATTGGGAATGAAGTAGTTAAACAGAAAGGCCCTGAGCTACACCTGAGGTATTGTTGTTAGGAGGGGAATGTGAAGCTTAATGTTGTTATTCAAAAATAATTACATTATATTCATATTTGTGTGCAATAGAGATCCATTTTTAGCCTCTACTCCAAGTATGAAATGGCTTTTCCTGCCAAAAGGGGTTAGCATTTGTATCAGTTAGGACTAGGTTCAGCCATATATAAGAGAAAAATCCAACAAGGAAATGGCTTAAATTCTTAGAAGAAAGAAGGAATTTATTTCTCTTATGTAAGAAACCTGGAGTTAAGCAATCCAGAGCTGGAATGATGGTCCACAGCATCATCTCAAAGTCCAGTACTCGCCTTTCTTCCCCCATCCTGGTGCACAATCTTCATTCTCAAAATCATCTTATGGTCCAGGTGGCTGCTAGGGTTCCAGCCATCACATATACATTCCAGACAGCAAGATGGAAGAAATAAGGAAGGAAACCTCACTGACTCTCTTTTAAAGAGACTCCCAAGCAATCCCACACACTTCCACTTAAGGTCTCATTGGTGAGAGCTTGGTCATATGGCTATAACCAGTTGCCTGGAAACAGAGATAAATAGTTATTATTCAAGGTCACAACAAACTTGGCTAAAACTTGGGATTCTCTAACTAATGCAGAAGGGAGAACGTGTTTTTGTTAGAAAACTAGTGATACCTAATATAGCAGTAACTCCTCACCATCATCTCTGCCCAGTCATAGATGTTAAATGACCTTGGACAAGTCACTTAAACCTCTCTAGAATTTAATTTCCTCAATTTGAGAGGTAATGCATATATTAATTAACTTCATTTAGCCATTCCACAATGTATATATATTTTAAAGCATTATGTTGTACATGACAAATACATGCAATTTTGTCAATTTAAATAAAATTAAAATTTTTTAAAGTTTCCTCAACTCTAACATTCCTACCTTGTACATTTGTTTGAAACTTAAATAAGATGACATGTGTAAAGGGCCTAGGGCATGGAGGTCCTCAGTAAACAGCCTCCTTACACATATCAACAGGAGCCAGGCCAAACCCAATCCACCAAACTCCTTAGAGCCTGTAATTAGGACCACTGTCCACTCCCTCAGGAACCACACTGGGTAAGCTCTTCTGGCACTGATCCAATGCTGGTGTCCCCTTTCCTGAACCATACTCCATACCCAGCCTGAGCCTCAGCAGGCCTGATAACTGGGCCCACAGAGGCTGTGAAAACTGGGAGAATGATTGTACAAGAAGAAGTGGAAAAATGCAAAAGGAAGTGAGTATAAAGGAGTACTCAGGAAAAATTTTTTTATAAAACAAATTTTCCACTACAACTTCACATGCCAAAAAGACCACATAAACATTTCTTTCTTTTTTCTTTTTTTTGGCCAAGACTGCAAACCATTTAGGTTTCTAGCAGTTTCTACTGTCTGCTTAGCAGAAAGTGCTTCTAGATGACCCACCTGTGTTTTATTCCTCAAGCTATTCCTCTTGGAGGACCCACTGAGGGAGTGTGAATAACGTAGGATAACCCATCGCCACCATGATACAAGTCCTCTAAAACATCACAAGGTACAAGCCTTCCTTACAGTTCTGTCCCTTTTATGGGGAAGCCAGAGAATTGCTGACCGGTTACTTGCTACTGCAGCCCAGGCTGTCTAAAAGCAGATGCTCAGATGGAGTTCTGGATGCAAGATGTTTGTGAGGAGTGAACACCTGTGAACAGAAGGCACAGAAGCAAGATTAAGCAGAAAGAGAAGTTAAATTGCAATTCAGGCCCCACAAGGCTGGCAGGGAGCTCCGCAGCAAGCATTCTCTAATGGAATCTCCTACTTCCGGCTGAAATGGCCTGGTCTTTACAGCCCGTCATCTCACACAATCACTGGTTGTGAGCTGGCTGGAAGGGCATGACCTCAGCTGAGGCCTACCCTATAGGAGTTGACAGCTCTAGGCTGTCTGCTAACTGCACTCCCCATAGCTGGGCAGGAAGATCTTCCATGAAGGGGGATCAAACAGCACATGTCTACCCCACCTGCAATAAAAAGTAATGTCAGACCATATAAGGGTTTCAATGTTTTCCCAGCTCTGATGTTCGTGCATTGATTTCTTATCACAAATGGAGTTGACACAAAAATCACTGTATTTCACTGCTCAACTCACACATCACAGAACGGCCGCTTAATTGATAGCAGACTTGAAATGCTATATAGACAACTCAATTAAGATCAGAAAGATTGGAAAGTTTGACTTACTCTATCAGCCTTCTTGATATAAAGATCAATGTGTATAAATAAGGATTTTTCAATTTAAAAAAATTAAAATGTACTTCATAATCAATAGCAAGAACCTTAAAGATAAGGACTGTGGAAGAAAATGATGCTTTAGCAGACTTCCAATATTTCCTACATCCTGCTTTAGCAGGAAGCAAACTGTGTTAGTACTTATTTTCATTTTTCACTTCTACTGAGATGCAATGGATGCTTTCACTTTCTACTTGAAATGTTCAGTGATAAGCTGAATTTTCCCAGTTCTCAGGGTAATCTTGCAATCACTGTGTATGTCCTTCCATAGGGATTCCATCTAAGAAATACTAGGCACCCTTCTGTATTTCACAAAATTACCAAACTCCCAAAGAAGCAAAACACACCAAGAGTTTAGCTGCATAAGAAACAAAATCATCGCTTACTTCACAAATAAAACGTAATTTGTCATATTATTAATTGCAACTCCACCACAGTCTAAAATACAGACAAGCTCACTTTGTAATAAATCATTTTGAATTTTTTGGTGGGGGTAGAAGCATTTAAGAAACTAGAATAGTAACAGGTCAGATCACTAAAACACTATGGATTTCACAATGACATATTTCAGTTAATAGCCAGCTTCCATTTTAGACTTCCTATGGAGCTGCTCTTACAATAACTATTAAAAATCTTCCTTAACCAGGGAATTTTACTAAGGAATATACCAGAAGGAGAAGAAGGAAGGAATAAGGAAGAGTACAAGAGCATTTAACTGCGTGAAGCCAAGTGTTTAAGAAGAAAGGATCAGTGCTGAGAAAGAGCTTTTGAAAGGACACTAAACCAAGAGGGATGACTCTAGATCAAAGGTCAACAAGCCATGGTACATGAGTCAAATCCAACCCATCACCTTTTTTTCTAAATAAAGTTTTATTGAAACACAGCTATGCCCATTTATGTATTGTGTATGGCTGCTTCCACGTTACAACAGATAGCAGAATTGAACAGTCGCAATAGAAATTATATGGTCTATAAAGCCAATAATATTTCCCATCTGGCCCTTTACAGAAAAAGTTTGCTAACCCATGCTCTAGATAGTCACAGAATCTGAATCACAAAGGGCACCAGGCTAGTAGCTGCAATACAGACCTATATGGAGAAGTAAGCTTCTTTGGGCAAAGAGAGAGTTAAGGCAGGGTCTTCGGGACAAGCAGTGATCCCTTTTAACTTCTTTGTGTCAAACCATCCAACCTGTACATATCGTCAAATAATGGTCCCCTCAGGTGGTCCCTTGACATGTTTTGGGGACTCTTCCACCTCTATTTTGCCCTTACATAGTGGTAGCCTCCAAGTTTTTCTCTTTATACCATCTCTATTCTAACCCTCACTCTCCTGGGGGCATTTTCATGGAGGTTCTTTGCTTCAGGTAACTTCTATAGGCTGATGACTGCCAATTCAACATCTGCTAAACCTGAGATCTGCATGCCCACTTCCTTTGCAACAACTCTACCTCAATGCATATAAAACCCAACCCCTTTTTCCCCCTAAATAGTGGTGAATTCAGACTACCTTAATTAAAATCCTGGCTCCATCCATACTAAGCTATGTAACCTTGGGCAGTCTACTTAAACTCTCTAAGCTTGGTTTCCTCCTGTGTAAAGTGGTGATAATAACAGTGCCTCCTGCAGAGTGTGGTTATGAGGATTACATGGGATAGTGTAGTTAAAGGACTTAAAACAATACCTGACACAGGCGAATAGCTCAATAACTATTAGAAGTAGTAAAATTACCAGTAGAATGTTCCATTTTCATTACCAATATTAGTAAGTAGCACTTCCATTAAATGTCACTTTTGCCTTGGGCTCTCCTCTGAAATTCTGACCTCCCTATGCTCCCATGGAACTGAATAGATCAAAGATTTACCACATTGTTTTGTAATTGCTTATTTACATGCTGTCTCTCATCCAAGTCCATAAGCTCCTTGGTGACAAGACGTGTCTAATTTAGCTCTTAATAGTGAAAGAATATTATGGACTGGATAGAGAGAGTTTGCAGAGAGACTCATAAGAGGATACTGGATGAGACCTAAAGAATGACTTTTAAACTAAGTCAGAGGAGTGAGGATGAAAGAAAGAAAAAGATTTCAGAAAAGTTTAGAAGAATCAACAGAACTTCTCAATGAATGGACGTCAGTGATGACAGAAAGTCTTTCCTCTTACTTCCAACCAGCCACAAGTATATCTACTCTTCGTCAAGTGAGAATACTTGCAAAAGAGCAAAGGGTGCTGTTTTGAGCTAGGACTGGTAGTAAGAGTGAGAATTTGATGCTGCTACATATTTCCTCTCTGCCTGGCTCTAGTATATTAGTTTTCACTTAGTTGCTTCATCATTTTTCTTATGCACAAAGTAGTGTAGCACAATGGACGAGAGCATGGGCTTTGAAGTCAGGCAAACCTGGATTCGTGTTTCATTTCTTCCTTGACAACTGTGGGCCACAAGCAAGTTACCTAACCCCTCCAAATCTGTTTATTCATCTTAAAATGGGAGTGATGGTTGTATGTACCTTGTTGGTGGTGTGAAAATTAAACAGATAATACATATAAAGCTTTTGGCAGCACCTGGCAAGTAGTAAATGTTCCATATTATCTGATTTTATTTTATTTGAAAAGAAAAAAAATTATAAAGTAGTGAAACTTTGAGACCCACAACTATAAAAAACTCATATGAGAGAACTAGGACTTTTGTGTCATATGACATAAAATATAATCATATTTCTAGTCTGGAATTTTGTAATAAATACCACATTAAGCCAAAGATAAAAATCTCATTCTATAGCAACTGGTGAGAGGTATCATTTGGGACTAGACTAGAAGAAAAGAAAGTCAATCAACTGAAGTCATTTGACCATGCTAATTGCTTTCATAAAAATATGAATCTGTACTTCTGTTAAGAGTAAATAGAGAATTCCCAATCTAAACTCTATCATATCACTACTCACACAAATTCCTTTACCTGTCACTTGTGAATTGATCACAATGCCTTTTAAAGCTCAAGATTCTTATTCAGTATAGAAAAAGCAAAGACATCAAAAATATTTAGTAATCTCATCCTGCTAGAAAGAGGAAAGTAATTGTTATAAGTAGCATATTTTTTTACCATGGCTAATTTAAAAATGGTTGGTTTACAGTATTTCATTTTTATTTTTGTTTAAGCAAACTATAAAATCCAGATGGCCTTTCAAACTCCTGATTGAAAAGCTTTTCTTATGTACAAAAGTGGCTTATTTGACACTGACAGTAGTTGGTTCTTTATTTTCTTTTCAATCACAGTATAATGCCAAGAAAGAGAAGAGTGACATGAAATAAAAACAAATAAAACCTAAGAGAAGCTCTCCCTACCTCTGCTCACCCTCCAGCCCAATCACTGCTGCTTCCAGGGTTCAGATATCCATGAAATTTCAACTTACAGTTTGAAAAGACAGAGACAAGTTGTATTAGCAAAATTAAGAAGGTCTGTAGCTGAAATTTTATTATCTTCATATAAAAGGATCTTGTGGACATTACAAACATTACTTTCAAAATCACAAGGAAGGTAGGTGAAAGGAAATCCATTCCAGTTGGGCCTTTGATCCTCTTTGTAGCTTCAATCAAATACATTTCTTTCTGTACCTCTTTTTCCCCATTTCTGAAGCAATAATTGCCATCTCACTCTTGAAAGTGTGATATAAAAACTAAATTTTATGAATTTCTCTTGGCCTCATTTTCCCATCTGGAAAAAAAAAAAAAAAGATGAAGCTGTACCAGAAACTCTTATAAGTTTGCTTGTAGTTTTAAAATGCTATGACTCCGAAAGGACAGAAGTTATGTCTGTGAAACATAAAGACATTTTATCCAGAAGATCCCTGGCCAAGCACAGCTATGTTATCCACATGGACTACACAACTAATCATCAACACGAACAGAATATTAATACGGATTTCTTAAGGGCCCTAAAGAAATGAAACATCTGCTGGCAAATTTTGATGGCAAGTAGGGAAATGGAAAGGCCAGGACCTCACGGACTTGCCAGGGCAGAGGAGAGCCATGGAGAGTGGAAGCCAAGGGGGTCAATGTCAAGAGTGCTTTCCTCATGGTAGATCTCAACGGGGATGGTAAATTTTCTTGGAAGGTAAAAATGGAGATCACCAGTGCAAGGAGAGGAGTGACTCCAAAAGGGAAATTTGTAGAACCTTGAAGACTATCTCGAGATATCAGTATGTCAAGTTTTGTAAGAGCATCACCTCAAAATTTAACCTCAAATTCATAAATAAGAACTCTTACCATGTGAACAAACATATTATAAAGCTTGAAGGTGCTATTAAAAATACTCTTATAGTCAGGACTTTTCCCGGGAAAAATTTCGGTGCAGAAAAAAATCATCATGGCTTTTTTATCTCCCCTACCACACTTATTCTCCTGTCCCTTCTCACCCTTCCCTTGGCTCTCCTCCGAAAAAAAAAAAGATGAAGCTGTACCAGAAACTCTTATAAGTTTGCTTGTAGTTTTAAAATGCTATGACTCCGAAAGGACAGAAGTTATGTCTGTGAAACATAAAGACATTTTATCCAGAAGATCCCTGGCCAAGCACAGCTATGTTATCCACATGGACTACACAACTAATCATCAACACGAACAGAATATTAATACGGATTTCTTAAGGGCCCTAAAGAAATGAAACATCTGCTGGCAAATTTTGATGGCAAGTAGGGAAATGGAAAGGCCAGGACCTCACGGACTTGCCAGGGCAGAGGAGAGCCATGGAGAGTGGAAGCCAAGGGGGTCAATGTCAAGAGTGCTTTCCTCATGGTAGATCTCAACGGGGATGGTAAATTTTCTTGGAAGGTAAAAATGGAGATCACCAGTGCAAGGAGAGGAGTGACTCCAAAAGGGAAATTTGTAGAACCTTGAAGACTATCTCGAGATATCAGTATGTCAAGTTTTGTAAGAGCATCACCTCAAAATTTAACCTCAAATTCATAAATAAGAACTCTTACCATGTGAGCAAACATATTATAAAGCTTGAAGGTGCTATTAAAAATACTCTTATAGTCAGGACTTTTCCCGGGAAAAATTACGGTGCAGAAAAAAATCATCATGGCTTTTTTATCTCCCCTACCACACTTATTCTCCTGTCCCTTCTCACCCTTCCCTTGGCTCTCCTCCGCAACTCCCCACTTCTCGACCCCCAAGTTCTCAGACAGCTCCTTGTACAACCCCCCTCAGCCATGGGCTTACCCTAGAAACACTGTACTTTTCTTTAGAACAACTTCTAGAAGCTTGTTGCAGTGGGATGAGCATAGGCTTTGTAGTTGTGAATCCTGGCACTCTGGGCACATGGGAAAATTACATATTTGCCAAGCCTTGGCATCTAAAACTACTGTGTAGTTTAGAGGTGATAATATATTTAAAACATCTACCACAGTTCCTGGCTTACAGCGGATATAAGGTAAGTAAATATTTTTCTCCCTGTTTCCAGAATGGGGATTCCTTCAATGTGGTAGCAGCACAATTGAAAATCATATGATAAGCTAATTCCCCATGGATGTTCATAGCTAGTCATAGTTTAATGTGTTACCACTTCTTTAATCACACAATGAAAGAAAATGCTTGCAGACACCATACTTTAAACACACACATGCAAAAAGAATTTCTAGTGGGACAGCAGGTGAACAGAAAGGATGCATCTTTATGTGTCATGTTGCACAGGTAGATGATTTATAGAAAACTTTCTGTGGTGATTCTTTTGCTAGTACTTAAGAAGCCAATTTTGTGGGACAGCAGGTGAACAGAAAGGATGCATCTTTATGTGTCATGTTGCACAGGTAGATGATTTCTAGAAAACTTTCTGTGGTGATTCTTTTGCTAGTACTTAAGAAGCCAATTTTGTACTGACCATTAGAAAT
Organism: Galeopterus variegatus; assembly: GCF_000696425.1. Lineage (NCBI taxonomy): Eukaryota > Metazoa > Chordata > Mammalia > Dermoptera > Cynocephalidae > Galeopterus > Galeopterus variegatus. The sequence continues at coordinate 17,649 of NW_007735736.1, read as the reverse complement.
ATGGGGGTGGGAAGAGGAGTTATCACCTAAGAAATAAAGGTTTCTGCTATGACGGATCAAAAATTAAGGGAAGCCAAAGAAAGATGTTTCAGAGGCAATTCTAAAGCACCAAGATTATCTTAAGAAACTAGAGAGGTCTTTCTATTCATATATTATATGAGAAAACTTGTTACTTGTTTTTGCAGGAAAAGATAAGTAGAACTGAATCCCACAAAACAGCCTGATTGTAGGGTGTCAAGAATAAGATTCGATGGCACTGTGATTTTGTAATACTTTCCTTGCTGTGAGTGTTGATGATTCATAAAAGAAAAATGATACTGTGGAAAGGGGAAGATAGAAAAGGTGAATCATGACCCCCCAAAAAGCTTCATTTATACCATATCCTCATTTATATGGATGGATTCATTCTTCTAAAAGTTTAATTTAGTCATAGTTAATCTATGACTATAGGGTAATTCTATAAGTGTCCTGTGAAATGGGAGTTGGTGTAATTGACCGTGAAATTTAGGCATATTTTTAAAACCCACAAGTTTTGCCTAAATTACTCAGATAAGCGCTCTGACTGCTCAGCTATTCTGCAGGAGAAGTGCATTAACTCCCACTACAGAGCAGAAGTTGGCATTATCCCTGGAGCTTCTTAAGTGTTTCTGAACATCTGATTACTCATTGTCTACGACTCACAAATTATAGAAATCTTCTGAGAATTGAGAGTTAATGCTTTCTTTTCCTTCCCTTTATATTGGAAAGTAATAGCACTACCTCTGAAAGAAATTAGAGTCCCACAGCTAATATTTACTGTGGACAATCGTACTCAGAGTAATCCTCAGTAAATGTCAATTGCATGCACAGTCTACTAATCAGAGACAACAGGAGACTTGAAAGGGAATTATGACCCCAACAGAGACTTCAATCTATATGCTTTTCCTAATTTAAAAGATGTGGTGATTTCTCTAAGACTAGAACCTGGGTTTCCTGACTTTCAAGCAGGATTCTATCATTGTTCCATACTTCTATCCTAGGAAGTAGGGTGCAGTATAAAGATTTTAACCTTTTGGTTAAATCTATCACTTACCAGCAATATGACCATGGGAAAATTGCTGAACCCCTTTGACTTCTTAGTTTCCTCATCTGAGAAGTGAAAATATTATATCTGGCTCATATGATGACTGTGAAGCTTAAATTTACATACATAAAAGTTTCCTAATGCTGTATGGCATCAACTAACCACAGTATCTTGATAGGTTCCAAGAACAAATAATTCTTGCTCTCCTACACTGAGCTGGGGCTCCATGTGTTTTATTATTTCAGAACCAGGTTGAAGTAGTAGCCAGTGCTGAGTTCAGGAACTAGAGTAAAAGGGCAACTGGATGTACCCAAAGCTTCTTATAGCTTCCGTTCAAAGGCATCTTTTCATTTCTGCCCATCTTCCAATCATCAAAGCAAGTGACATGGCCAAACTCAAAGTGAGCAGGGAAGAGTATGCCACCTAACGAGATAAAGAAATCACTAGATAAGCAAATGATAAACTAATTACCAGCATGATAAACCAATCACCAGAGCACAAAAAACACGAAATATAATCAGCACTTCCTAAATGTTGATTCCACCCCCTACTACCTCTCCAAGCCTGGATTCCCAGGTTTGCACATTATAGGTATTCACTAATTAACTGTTGATTCATTAAATGTTTGGCTAATAGTTAGGATCATACAAATAATGGAAACAATAACATGGGTTTTAGTGTGTAAATATAAGCAATCTTGTTTTGGACACTTGAGTCACAAATTATATTCACTAGATTTTAAATTGTATTTTTTTAAAGTTTCATGTTAAGTGATTTCTAAGTCTGTAGGTACTGTATGCTGTCCAGTGTAGACTCTCAATATGCAATCATTAGCAAAAGACTGAAAGTGCTCATATCTTCAGCAATGGCTTCTTAATTATATTAAGATGTACTTTAATAACAAAATTAGTCTTAAAATAATAAATGTCATAACTTGGATAGGTTCAGTAAAAATTTTATAATTACTAACCAACCTGCATAGATAATATACATTGCAATAATTTTAGTAGTTCTACAGTGGTCACAATCATAAAAATCCCAAAAAACAAATGAAAAGGGAAATGACACACAAGAACACATTTGTCATACCTCAATATTAGTTTTTACCAGACTCTTGTGTCAGACTTCCTAGGACTACCAAAAAAATTAAAAGAAGAACTATGATTAGGAAATAGGTGTTTGCACTTTCATCCAAAATTGCCATTTGCATGAAGGTGACTTTGTATAAGTTATATTCATCTTTGTTCAGAATCCTTCACTGTATATCAAAATGAAATATTAAGTTGTATATTCACAGAATGCCTAGTTAAGAAGGATATTCTCTTGGGTTGAATTCAGTGATGAATTTACAGTTACTGTACCTCTCTCTGTGAGAGTCTATATTGCATAGGACAGTTTCATTTATAAAATGCCTCAGTACTGAAGTGACCCTGAAACAATAAAAGATGAACATGTACTGCATGAAAAGGTCTGTTTGGAATGTATTTATTTATGTGCTATTCATCAAAAAGGATTATTCTCTAGATTAGTGCTACACCATCATTACTGCCCTATATGGGTAAGACTTTCACAGTGATTTTCCATTTCATCAATCTTTTAAACTAAGTTGATTTTTAGTCTACAAGAGGAGGAAACATTTTCCCAAAAGAATCAGCCTCATTCTAAGCACTGTTCTCCAAAACCACACCCTCAAAACCCAGGTCTTTATGCAGTCACACTCCTTGCATACCAGGAGCACATTGATTTAAAGTTTGAGAAAAGTTGAATGGAAGAATCCTTATGCGAAGTGCATTACAGAATTTATTTAGAAGAACAGTATTTAGGGGAATTTGCAGTTAGACTTAAATACAAAAAAACAGGCAGTCAAAATATTTGTATGATTTTGGCAAACCAATATAAATCCCTTGCCCAGTCCCCCAAAGTCTCTCTCTCCTAGTTGTTTAAGCTTAAAATTACTTCCACACAAGAGAACAATGCCTTTCAACTCACAGTTAAAAATAATGCTTAAAGTGAACATACATTTGATAATGATCGTAGGTTATATTCTCAACAAAGATTCAAGTAATTAAAACCAAATCTTTTCCTGGAAGCAGGTTTTAATTGAGGAAAAGAGCAAGAATTTCTGGGCACATAAAGTAGAGAAAAATAGGAAGAGAAACCATGCAACGGGAAAAAGAGTCCAGAAAGAGCAAGGTAAGTTTATCCAACAAGTTTCACCCACTTCAAAATTTTCCCTAGAGTTGCACTGAGTGGCTGACTTCCATTTCCTGATGCAGCCTCTGAATTCTTTCCTTCTGAGATCTTCAACTTGCTTTCTTGCAAGAAGACTAAATTATTTCTTCTGGCCACATAAATGGTGGTGTTACCAGCTGTAATCCAAACCAAACTCAATGCTACTTTGGTGGAAAGAGGATTGAAGTTGTGGGTATGAGTTTTGCTATAGTCATTACTAAGAACAGCCTCCTCATTGTATATACTAGATAAAAATGGGCAAATAGAATATTGAAGAGTCAGGAAACCAATACCATATGCAGAGCTATTCTGTAAAAGAGAAGATATAGGAAGGGCATAACAAAAACTTAATGCAAAAAGACCAAAGTAAGTCCACCAATGAAAGTGAGGCCCATTTGGTATTAACATAAGAAAGAATTTTCTAAAAATTGGAGCCATCCAAAATGAAGAGGACTTCCCCCCAAGGTGACGAATGCCTAGTACTCAAATGTTTACTTTAGAGAAGATGCCTGATCAGGAGGTGGAGAAGGAATTAAAACTAAATTTAACACTAAGCATCTCCGATTTTCTACAGAAAACATCTCTTCTGGGTCATAAAGAAAGAGAGTTTGGGAGACATTAATATAACCCAGAAAATAAAAGATATTAGAGAATGAATGTAAAAATGAAAAAAAAATGTTACCAATAAACCCGGAGGCCAGAAAGAACATGAACAAGGTTGAGACTCTACTGGTGGTGGCAGGAAAGGGCAGGTAAACAGAACAGGTGGGAATAAGGTAACCAGGCAGGATTAAGAAGAACCTAGGATGGGGAAATTAATGTTACTAGGGCTGAGGGCACCAGGAATCTAGGTATAAGGGATATGCAAATCAGGTGAGTGGGAAATCTGCATGAAGTGGAGTTTCCCAGAATGGGGGGAAGGGAGGGTTTAATACATATTTCATGGGAGGAAAAAGAGTTGTAGGAAATACTGAGTAAACACCATTGAACAGATTCCTTAAATAACACTGAGCAGCCTTAGCTGTAAACCATAAGCCTAAATCTCCAAGAGAGGGAGACGATATGCAGCATTGTAAAAAAAAATTAGTTTTTTTACAGAAATCTTTGGGAACTAGTATTCTAAAGAATACACAATGAAAAAGAAAAGACTTAAGCATCTGGACTTAGTATGTGATATTTAGTGAATGTTTGGACTCATAATGAGGGCTTGTGCTTAGAGCCTAGTTATAAGTAACCTAGCTAATTCAAAGACTAGAAACAGAAATCTCAATTCAAGTTAGGAAGAAGGGAGAGTAAAGCTAATCTCAAAATCTTTCCTCACGTATTAAGCCCTGTTTTAGCATGTGATTCAGCTGGTAAAGTGCCTGCCCCCTAGTGAGAGCTCTACACTATGTCAGATTCTGTATTCTAGATTGCTGCCCATGAAAACAGGATTTGCATAGTTCATTTCAGAAGAAAGATAAAGAACAAGAGTTAGAAGTACCTCAGAGGACCAGTTTCACTGTTTAAAAAAATAATCCTCACAGCTACCATGTGCCAGGTGCCAAACAATTTAATCCTCAGCACAATTCCCACTTTAAAGATGAGGAACCATATCCATAGATTCACACATCACCTTTACGCCCAATTATTCCCAAATATATGAACTTCAAAAAGTTCATGAAAAACTTGAATTAAAACATAATACAAATCCTTCCATGAACTATTTGAAGACCACTTATATAAGTAAGCCCAGACTTCTGTTCTTCTGATCCCAGTGTATAATACCTACTGAATGTTCATCTTTTCCATTCATCCAACTGATATTTACTGAGTAGCCATTAGCAACCAAGACTTAAAGTAGTCTAGATAAAAAAGGATAGGTCTCCTTCCCTCATGGAGATTACAGTTAAGTGAAGCAGAAAGAAAGTAAACAAAGAAAATATTTACAGGTAATGGTAAGTTTAATCAAAGAAATATACTGCTGTGATAATGATGGGGGAGTGTGATAGGAGAAAAGAGAGTTAGCTACTTTAGATGCATTGAACAAAACAGAATTCGTTAAAGTGAGGAGACCTAAAAAATAAGATGTGAAAGATGGGGGAAGAAACTATTCCAGGAATTAAGAATAGCAAGAGCAAAGGCCCTGAGGCAATGAAGAGCACAGTGAGATCTAGAAATTGTAAAAATCACTGTGGCTAGAACACCATAGATATGGATGACTTTGTCCATGGAGAATGTGCAGAGTGATAAGAGAAAAGAGTCTAAGCCAGAGCCCTGATATGGTAGTAACTATTGTCCAGTATGGTCCATAATGAATCTTACTCCCCAGTAATCAAGCCCTTGAGTGGTCCCCTCCCAAACTTAATAGAGCTGATCTGTGTAACTAATAGACACTGCAGAAGTAGCAAAGTTTGGCTTACAAGGGTAGGTCATAAAAGACATCATGGTTTCCTCCTTGCTCTCTCTTGGATCACTCATTCTAGAGTAAGTCAAACACAGCATCCCTATAAAGAGATCCACATGGCCAAGAACTGATATTTCCTGACAACAGCCAGCACCAACTTGCCAGCACATGAATGAAGCAATAGAAGCAAATTCCCCAGCCCCAGTCAAGCTTTCAGATGACTGCAGCCCTACCTGATATCTTGTCTACACTTTCATGAGACATCCAAGTGAGAAACATCCACCTAAGCCACTCCCAAATTTCCAACCCATAGAAAATATTTATTGTTATTTTAAGCACTGAGTTTTGAGACAATTTGTTAAAGCAGCAATAGATAACTAGTACACTCGAGGAACAACAATATATTCTTAATAAAAGTTGGTCTAGTAAAAGAATACTGCAAATTCATTTTATAAATTTTATAAAACGTCCACACCACAGTTCTTTTTTATTTTTTTTATGCCATTTCTTAGAATAAATTATCTATTACATATATGCTGGCTTGTATTCTTGGGAGAACAATTCCTTATATAAACTAAAAGAAAAGTCAAATTTAGCAAAATCAGAAACCATGCAGCCAATCAAACAAATGGACAGAAGAGGTGCAATGTATTAAACAACCATCTTTTAATGCAGAGTAGTTAAGACGACAGAAACTGTTGTGGAAATAGGAAAGTATATTATGCAATTCCATGACCAAAATTTTACATTTCAAATGATTAGTCTGGGTCACTTCTCAAGAAAAAAAGAATAAGAACAACCTTACTTGAGTGTCTGCAAATGTCAGGCTTTACATATGTTACCCCTTTTAACAACCCTGTGAAGCAAATATTATTGGCCCCATTTTGACTTGCCCAAAAGAGCTTCCTCATCTCAGCTTCTAGGTCCTTTTTCGTTTGTGTTTTTAAATTTAGGTTAGAGAACTGTCATTTGGAGAGCACCAGGTTCAAGCTGGGTGAACTTTACTTTCAACCCTTTTTAGAAATGAAATACTCTTTACAAAGGGAAGAACACTTGGATAATGAAGTAACAAAACGCTTTGGGAAGACAATAAAGATTTAGATTTTCAAATGGAGCAGCTAAAGTTTTAGAGCATACATATTTAAAGTATATATAGTATAAATAATATTGTTAGAGCTGGAAGAACCTGAGAGAACATTTATCCATGCATTCTTATTTTACAGATAAAAATATAGGATTCATTAATCCAGAATAATCTATCAAGACCACATGGTGAGTTAGTAGCTCAAGCAGAACTGTAAACAACAGAACTGCCTCCATTAGAGCTGCAGCTGTGCCTGGTACTTAGTAGATGCTCAGTAAGTTAGATTAGGCTGTGATGCATCACCCCAGAATAAATGCAGTTCCACCAATATTTAGTGAATGTTCAGAGCCTCCCCTGGAAACCTGGTGTGTTCACTTTTTTCCTTTGCAAGCCACTAGCATCAAGGTTTGAGCTTTCGAGTAACATCTAGCTTTTGCTGCACTCAAGAGACGGGAACTGGAAACTGCCATTTCCTTAGATCATGTTCCAGTTATCTGTTATTGCATTAAAAATCACCTCAAAACCTAGTAGCTTAAAAACAACAATAATCAGTTATTTTGTTTAAAGCTCTGCAATTTTGACAGGGATCAGCAGGAATAGCTAATCAGTGCTCCACACAGTGCCATCAAGAGCAACTCAGCTGAGGGCTGGAGGACCCACTTTCAAGATGACTCACTCAAATGGCTGGCAAGTTGGAGCTGGCTGTCTGTCATCTGGAAGCCGCTGCATCATCTGCTTAGGCTTCCTTGCAGTATGGTGGCTGGGTTCCAAGAGCAAGCATCCTGAGATAGGACGTGGAAGCTGCCACCTTCTTCAAACTGCGCCAGAGATCAGCACACTGACTTTCTTTCACTGTATTCTAATGAGCAAGCAGTCACGAAGCCCTGATTCAAGGAAAGGGGACAAAGATCCTACTTCTTAATGAAAGAGTACCAGAGAATTGGTTGGCCTTGTGTTAAAGCCATTAGAGGATTGTTTCGTTTGTTTTCTTTTTTAATGTAAATAGAACACCATTGGCAGATATGGTAAAGAACTGAGCGTTTTTAATGATAAGTGATAGCACACCATTAGGACTGTTTTACCAACTTTGGCATCTTAACCCATTTTTGAATATGACCTGTATAGAAATCTGCTTGTAATAAAAACTGACAACAATGACAAAAATAAGAATGTAATGTTACAATAAATAATGATTTTTTTTAAAGGGAGATAAAAAAATTATAATTTATTGAGTGGTATTAATTTCTTCACTGTGTCTAATCAGCTCAGACAGACAACAGCCCTACAATGAATGCTCAGTATTTGCCTCCATTTACTCTTCCACATAAAGGGGATAATAATAATCTCTCTTGTGAGAAATGGGAAAGCTTATTTATAACTATAAAAGTGGAGTGTACTTATAATTGCCTTAATAAATGCTTAGTAACAGTGAGTTATCTGTAAAATGCCCTACACAAGTGAATGGTGTAATCATTACGTGCTTAAATAATTCTGCAATATGGGGCATTTGCAGGTTAGATGGAACACTATCCATTCCTGAATTACAGAAGCCTGCAATTAATTAATTTTGCTGAACAGGCAGTTAAATATCAATCCTATTTTTTACAATAATAATTATTGTACAATCCTCCTAAGTATTTGATTAGATTGAAAAGAAGAAAGATTTATGGGTTTTTAACTTTTGCAAAAGAAGCAATACCTGATGGATTCCACAGAATTTCAGAACCTCTTTGCAAATAAAGCACATTTTGCAATATACAAAGTCACTTCAAAAAGTTCTTGGAAAAATAGAATTAAAAGATAATATAAATCTTTCCATAGAATTTTTTAAGATCCCTTGTATTTTTACATCAACACACAACATATTTGGCCAGATTTCCTATTAACACTCCTATTCAGGAATTGAATAGTATCCAGAGACAGACCCTTTCTAATAATACTCAGAAACAGCAGAATAGAGTTGCCTTCCTTGCTACAACAAACAGGAATTTTTCAAGTTTGACTAAGGTGATGTGAGTGAAGGTCTTAAAACTAGTTCTGCTTGTGAGGAGGGGTCAGTCAGCACCTATTTAGTTCACAGGCACAGTAACCAATTGGAATTTTCCCACAGGGGTCCTAGGATTTAGGTAAAACGACTTTCTGTTAGGCAATTTAGTCCACAGAAAGCAATAACTTCCTCAAGTCAGCCACTTAATGGAAAGATTGGTTAAATAAGATGAGATTTGTCCTAAAAACGGGACCAGCAGCTGGGAGGTTGATGTCTCAGGGACTAGAGGACAGAGAGCTCTATTACCCAGTTAAGCATTCTTACTGCAGGAACACAGAATGAGTATAAAACACGAGCGACACCCAGCCAGCCAGTGGACCTTATTTGTGTATGTGTATTTTATGCTCACAGTAATGTAAAAGGCAACGTTAGTTTCACTGTCATCCATGTCACTCATTTATGTTTTATATACACCTCTTACAGAATTTTAAGTTTCTAGTCTAGAGAATTACCTGGATTAATATAAACTTATTCTTAAGGATTTCTCAGAGTACATTTGGTGTAAACCTTTTTCAAGCCAGCTAAAAGATGACATCATATACTCTAAATCAGACTCTGTTGGAAAGAATCCAAGTGGGTGATGAAAACAGTCACCATAACGTGGCATCTATCATAACATGAGACAGTAGTCTCTACACTGGACCTTCCCCTGACCTACAAACACACCTTCTCTGTCAAGTTTCTTGCCGTCCTTTACTCACTATGGTTTAGGAGATGTTGGTGAAATTCTGAGAGTGGCCCTTAAGAAATGGAAAGCAAAAAGTTAAAACCCAGAGATGAATATAGGCTTCAAATTGTAAATACATATGCAAAAAAAAGTCTATGTAACTTTGAACAAAACAAAAAGAAGTGGGGGTAGGGGGGGGCATTCTTAACACAAAGAATGGATAATTACTCTAATCCAAATTCAAGGCCAAGTCCAAATGACCTCAGTTACCCAGTTACCCAGGAAGTTTCAACAAAATTGGCTTAGGCTTCTAAAAGCCCTGCTATTTTTCTTTCTTTATTGTTTGTTTTTGTTTGTTTGTTTTTGTGGGTGTTTTGTTTTTGTTTTTGTTTTATATTTGTTTTGTTTTGTGGGGGTGGCTGGCCAGTACAGGGATCAAACCCTAGCCCTGCTATTTGATTGTAACGATCTGCTCAGTACAACTGACCTAAATGAAAAGCCAAGCTCATGGTTTGAGTCACTGATGTTATGTAAAACGTTCCCTTCCATTTGCTAATGTCAAAATATTCTCCCACTTGTTAAATTAGAAATTAGGAGCCAATTTTTAGAATGCCCTCACCAAGATTTAGAGAATTAGAGCAGTTGTGAAGGAATGAAGAAACATGCATTGACTATAGATTTCTCCGAGATCCATCCATAAAACAGTGGAAGGGTTTTCTTTTTAATAGATTCCCCAGCAAACCACATACTGTGCTCACTGAAGCAAGAAGTAAAAGAAATGATTGAGCTGTATTTAAAGGTGGAGAGCCAGACTCTTTTCTCTACGATGTTCTTATGTTGAAATAAAAGGCACTGGGTAACCTTTGGCTCCTCCAGCCGAGACATCAGCACCCTGACCTTCCTCACGCTGCCAGGACAAAGTCACTGGAGATCCCGTTTCCTCCCCATATTAAGAAAAATTTTAAAGGTAAAACTTCCAGCTAGACTTTCCAATCTCACATTTTCTAATAATGCAATCTGCTTGTCTACGAAAAAGATTAGCCAAATTGATTTTGTTTCAGATTTGGGCTAAAGTTAATACTGCCTTTATCCATTCCAGACTAAATGGAAGAGGGTTGTTTTCTTCAACAAAATGCTATTTTGTTATAATCCAATATACTTGATACTTTCAAAGTCTAGGCTAAACTTTAAAATAAAGAATGGTGTTGCAAAATATTTTTGAAGTACCTGTAATTGCTGGACTCACAGTAAGATTTCCACACAACCCTCACTAGGCATATTGTAAAGTGTTTAGAGTCAAGACTGTACAGCAGAGGTTTACAAATAACTTAACAATCACGCAATGTCTATATGAAGCATAACTGGTATCGACAGAAAGTAAAATATTTTCTTACACTTGAGATTTAAAATTCTTCAAGTGTAAATACTACTACCCCACACTCCTCTTTGCCTCTCTCCCCCTCCACCACCACAATTAGCAGGTTTAAAAATAAGGACCTTTAGCCAGTTGCATCCCCTAAATTTTATATATTCCATATTTAGGGGATTTTTCAGTTTGTTAGCAAAAGACATATTTAAATACATTCCAGTATGCTTGACGTTAATATATCCCTTTTTTTCTTGTTTATGTTTTGTTTCTATACAAACCAAAGTGTTTCCCCCCAAGCACAGTTGAAAACTGTCACCCGTGATGTGTTATACAGGTGCCTGAGCACGCTCTCTCTCTTTCAGGTATCTTTATACACAAACTTTCTAATCACAGCACAAGTTATTTTAAAACTGTCTTATTCCTCAAGAAAAGGGGATGATTTTAGCAATGTAATACGCATAACATCTACAAACAGTGGGAAAATATAACTTAAAATAAAAAGTATCTTTTCTCAATGCTCAAATGGCAATTTTCAGAGTTTAAGAGCTGGAGTTGCCAAAGAATAATAGAGAGAAATCTGAGGATACCTACAAGAAAAGTAAGATAAGATGGACAGTTTTATTCCTGTAGACCTTAAATACAGTTCCATGCAGCTCTTAGAAGTATCTGCCTGGGTCAGATGGTCAGGGTGCTCTAAAATCCTCACAGGTTTGCCTTTTCTTTTCTTCTTTTCATCAATACAAGAATATTTCTTCTTTCATATACTATTATAGGATCTTCTGCTATTGAACTATTTCTTACAACATGTTCTGTCTTTGTTCAACTGAATTCCCTTTAGTATCTGAAAAAGTGATAGTCTTATTTTATTTATGTAGTGAAGTCAGACTCTGGAACCAGACTTCCTGTATTGGAGTCTGGGTTCCAACCTTTGTTAGTTGTATGACCTCAGGCAAGTCACTCAAACTCTATGTGCCTCAGTTTCCTCATAAAGGGAATAATAAGAGAACCTCAGAGGGTTGCTGAAAAGATGCAGTTTTAAAAGGTAGGCAGAGCACTTAGTAAGATGTGTTGTGCTTAGTAAATGCTCAATAAATATTAACAAATAAAGCTGGCCAGTTAGCTTACTTGTTTAGAGTGCAGCTTTGTAACACCAAGGTCAAGGGTTTGAATCCCCTTACCAGTCAGCAAAAAAAAAAAAAAAAAAGAAAGACAAATAATTTTAAATTATTTTTAGAAAACAGATGGGATTTTTGCTGATGCTATTTTCTTAATTATATGCTCACATATCCTTTCTAAACTTACATCTTACATCTTTTAGATTTCTGTCAGGTTTTCTTTAGTCTTTATCTTCACCTGCATCACTTTAGTAATTCAATTACTTAAAATCATATCCTTTACTTGTGGTTTCAGCTCAGAACTGTAGCTCTCATAGTTGCAACAAGAAAAAAGCTGGACAGAGAGTATACTGACGACTTTTTGTAAACCCATCAGAAAACTAAGGTCATAGGACAAAACAGCATATTGCAATCTGGAGAAATGTAGGATGCTCATGTAAAACTAAGAGGGGTATGGTGGGTGAAGGGATCATAAAAGCAACCAGTCCTTCTGCTGAATTATTTATCCAGCAGCGAGTGATTCAAAAATAGTCTTGGTTTATTTTTTTTTCTTTTCCCTGCACACGCTGTTTGTTTCCTTTTCTTCACAACACGGAAGAAGAATAGAAAGAGAAACATTAAGGAGATGCCCGGCTAGATTAAGCTGGACAGGGGCAATGGAACCACTCGTCATAAAGATTTGTCCCCTCCAAATGAGACCTAATATTTAAATTCAGGCATTGTTAACCTGCAGTTTTTAAATAATTTGCATAGCCAAACAACAGATAGAATAACCAAAGACAAATGTGTAAGAGTAATCAAAAACCTTTTTCCCACCACCTGCTTTAACCCAGTCCCTGGGCCCTCAGACTCCTCATGTGACACCTCGGTAATTCAAATCTCCACCCCATCTACACCTGCTTTCTCAAAATGTACCTCTGCCTCCTTCAACTTCCCAGTTGTAACTACTGAAATGTCCCTTTCCCTGGTGGCTGCTGATCTCAAGGAGGGGAATAACTATTGTCAATTTTTGAGATGTACTCTCAGTTACAAATCACTGATAGAATTAAGGCTCCCCACTTAGGGGAACATCTAGTTCTCTCCAACCACTGCGTCAAAGCAGTGGTGGTCTTCCCCCCACGATATTTCACCAAAAACTACATTCACATATCAGGCTGTGTTTACTATGGGAAGGCAGATCTCTACTATTCTTGCACCATCACTATCAATATGTTTTCTTTTAACATTTTATTTGAAAAGCACCAAAAAAGTAAAAATTACCCACAATCCCATGCTTTTATAACTATGTAAAAAATAAAAGCCTCCCCCATCTAATCCAATCCCTAGACTTAACTGCTGTTGATACTTTTAGTGTAGACTTCCCAACTTTTCCTATACTTGTACAGATATGTCTATATCTGTATATTTACATATAGTTATATTTAGAAATATAAAAATCTAAATCTTTACAGTAATACATTTATATTTGAATTTTTTTGAAAGTTTAATGTATTATTGTGATTGTTTCTTTCTTTGTTTCTTCCTTCCCTTCTTACTCCTTCCTTCCTTTATTTTCTTTTCTTTCTTTCTTTTAGCTCCCACTCATGAGTGAGGACATGGGGTTTTTTTCTTTCTGTGCCTGGCTTAATTCGCTTAACATAATTTTCTCTAAGTTCATCTATGTTGCTGTGAATGGCAGAATTTCATTCTTTTTTTATGGCTGAATAGCATTTCATTTTTCTTATCCAGTCATCTGTTAATGGACATTTAGGCTGATTCCAACACTTGGTTATTGTAAACAGAGCAGCAATAAACATGGGAGTGCAGGTATTCCTTCAACATGATGATTTCCATTCCTTTGGGTTTATACCCAGCAATGGGATTGCTGGGTTGTATGGCAGTTCTACTAGTAATTGTTTGAGGAATCTCTGTACTGTTTTCCATAGTGGCTGTACTAATTTACAAGTCCCACCAACAGAGCAGAAGCATTCCCCTTTCTCCACATCCTAGCCAGCATTTGTTATTCTCTGTCTTTTTGACAGCAGCCAGTGTAACAGGGGTGAGATGATATCTCAGTTTGGTTTTGATTTGCATTTCCCCAATTCTGAGAGATGTTGAGCATTTTTACATGTGTCTGTTGGCCATTTGTATATCTTCATATGAGAAAAGTCTATTCAGCTCCTTCACCCATTTTTTAATTGGGTTACTTATTTTCTTACTGTTGAGTTGTTTGAGTTCTTTCTATATTCCTGATATTAATCCCTTGTCAGTTGCATAGATTGCAAATATTTTCTCCCATTCTGTAGGTTGTCTTTTCACTCCGTTAACTGTTTCTTTTGCTGTGCAGAAGATTTTTAGGTTCAATGCCATACCCATCCAAATACCAGTGACATTTTTCACAGAAATAGAAAAAACAATCATAACATTCATATGGAAAAAAAAAGGCCCTGAACAGCCACAACAGTCCTAAGCAAAAGAAAATAAAACCAGAGGCATAACAT
>NW_007735736.1:0-2794 GCF_000696425.1 Galeopterus variegatus | reverse complement strand
CTTCACAGAAATAGAAAAAACAATCATAACATTCATATGGAAAAACAAAAGGCCCTGAACAGCCACAACAGTCCTAAGCAAAAGAAAATAAAACCAGAGGCATAACATTCCCTTACTTCAAACTGTACTACAAAGCTATAGTAACTAAAATGGCATGATACTGGCATAAAAATAGACATATGGACAAAGGGAGCAGAATAGAGAACCCAGAAATCAACCCACATACTTACAGCCCACTGATCTTCCACAAAGGCAACAAGAACATACCTTGGGGAAAAAACTGTCTCTTCAATAAATGGGGCTGGACAAACTGGACATCCATATGTAGAAAAATGAAACTAGACTCGTACCTCTCACCATATACCAAAATCAACTCAAAATGAATTAAAGACTTAAATATAAGAAACTATAAAACTGAAACTATAAAACTCCTAAAAGAAAACATAGGGTAAACACTTCAGAATATAGGACCAGGCAAGGACTTTATGAATATGATCCCAAAATCACAGGCAACAAAAGAAAAAATAAGCAAATGGCATTATATACTTGAATTTATTTACTCACATTTATTTTCATATTGCTCTGAAACCTTTTTTCACTTAATATATTATGCACAGATTACCTTATTCTTATTTATAAACCTTCTTTTAAAAGAGCACTTACAATTACGTGTGAAACATAGCACTCAATAAATCTTAGCTATTGTTTCTTTTATTGTTTCCTCATTCTTCTAATCTGCATACTCTTTCATTTCATAGATAAATTTTTCCTTATTGAGAAACATTTAATTTGCTTCTAATTTTTTGCTTTTACAAACAGTACCTCAATGAGCATTTTCCTCCTTTCTAGGGGATGGATTTCAAGAATTGGGGTGGCTAGGTTAAAATATATAAATATTTAAATTTTTTTTAAGGATATGTAAAGACATTACCCTCAAAGGATTGTACCATTCTACACTTCACTGACACTTCATTCAATGTCTAAGAATGCTCGTTTCCCCCACCCTCATCAGCATTGAAAGTCATGATCTTTTCCTATGTTCATTAGCCATCTCTGTGTGTGAACTGCATGTTCATATTCTCACCCATTTTTCTAATGAGCTATACGTCTTATTAATTTATGAGATCTCTCTGTATAATAGATATATTAATACTTTGTCTACTTTATGTAAAGCACATATTCTTCTTGGAATGTCATTTGGTTTGAATAGTTTTATGTTAATTTTTACTGCAATTTAAAATATATGCTACATCAAATATGTTGATTTTTTTCACTTGGGATTTATTATATTTTATTTTTACTTGAGAAATAATAACTGTATACATTTGGGGGTACAATGTGATGTTTTGATATATGTTTACATTGTGGAATGATTAAACCAAGCAATTTAACATATCCATCACCTTATATACTTATCAATTTTTTGTGGTGAGAAGATTTAAAATCTAATATTTAAGCAATTTTGAAATACACAATGCATTATTATTAATTATAATCACCATTCCATGCAACAAATCACTAAAATTTATTCTTTCTATCCAGCTGTTTTAGTCTGTTTCTATTGCTTATAACAGAAATACCCGAAACTGGGTAATCTGTAAAGAAACAATGTTTACTGCTTACAGTTTCAGAGGCTGGGAAGTCCAAAGACCAGGGAACACACGTGGTGAGAGCCTTGTTGATGGTGGTAAAAGCAGCACAGGGTGTCTCATGGCAGATAGCTGAGCAGAGAAGCAGAAAGCTTCTCACACGCTCTCCTTTTAAAGCCATCATAACCATGCCCATGACCACCATGAAACCATCAATGGATTAATCCACTTACTCTGGCATGGTCCTCACAACCTAATCATCACCTTTCAATTACCATAATAGGATTTGCCATCCTCTTAACATTGTCACAGTGGGAATTAAGTTTCTATTACATGGACTTTGGGGGATACAATTCAATCCACAGCCCTAGCTGAAACAATGTGCCCTTTGATCAAAATCTTCCCTTTACCTATCCATCCTCTTCTTCCAGGCTCTGGTAACCACCATTCTACTCCCTACTTCCATGAGTTCAATTTTTTTAGATTTCACATATAAGTGAGATCATGTGGTATTTGTTTTTCTGTGCCTGGCTTATTTCATCTGGCATAATGTCCTCCAGGTTCATCCACATTGCCACAAATCACAGAATGTCCTTTTTTAAGGCTGAATAATCTTCCACTATAAACATATATACATTTTCTTTATCCATTCATCTATTAATGGATATGTAGGTTGTTTCCTAAGATACATGATTCCATAAGATACATAATATCTTAGCTATTGTGAATAATGCTGCAATGAACATGGGAGTGCAGATATCTCTGTGACATATTGACTTCAGTTCCTTTAGACATACACCCAGAAGTGGGATTGTGGGATCACATGGTAATCCTACATTCAGTTTTTTGATGAACCATTATCCTGTTTTACAAAATGGCTCTATTAATTTACACTGCCACCAACAATTTAAAAGGGTTTCCTTTCTCTACATCCTTGCCAACACTTATCTTTCATTGCTTTTATAACAGCCATGTTTTGATAATAGCCAACCAAAAGGTGTGAGGTGATATCTCATTGTGGTTTTAATTTGCATTTCCCTGATGATTAGTGATGTTGAGACTTATTTTACATATCTGTTGGCCATTTGTATGTCTTTTTTTAAGAAGTCTCTATTCAGTTCGCTTGCCCATTTTTTAATTGGTTTGTTGTTGTTGTTGTTGTTATTGAGTTATTTGAGTTACTTATATATTTTGTGTATCAGCCC
>NW_007735735.1:73481-74059 GCF_000696425.1 Galeopterus variegatus | reverse complement strand
GAAAAAAAAGGAAAAAAAAGGAACAAAAATCAATTGAATAAAAGCATCCTGTAAATTTATCCTTGTAAAACAAAAAATATATATATATATAATCTATATAATGAATTAAATAAATTGAAGGAAAATTTTTATGAAATTGTTGAAAAACCAAATCTACAAATTTCTGACAAAATATAGGGCTATAATCCAGCAACCTCGGTTAAGGGAAAAGCCATAAGTGAGCTAGCCTCTGGCAAGGGACCGAAAGAGGAAGAATCCCGAGAAGACTGTAACTCTTATAACTTAGTTGTTAGTAACTGTAATTTTTCTTCAAGGAAAATTTGTTTTTCTAATTGTTGGATTTTAGACTCCATAGTTTTAAGTCGATCTCCCGGGGGAGAAGGTGAAGGAGCCGAGGGAGAATTATAAGGAGGCGGCCGCAAAAGAGGAGATTTAGTTACTGCTGCAACAAGAGGTGGATCATAACATTTAGCCTCATATTTAGCAGCCTCCTCATCAAGCTCATTCCAGTCAACTCCTGATGAGTCAGAGTCAGAAGCAGATCCTACTAGCCCAGGTTTGTGGCCAGAGGAAGGAAT